>NC_056736.1:319042783-319200283 GCF_019279795.1 Protopterus annectens
ATCATACATATTACATAAGTAATTTGACCTGTCACTCCATATCTCCACTGCATCTCTGATACTGCTGATCACTCACTGCTAATCTAATTAATAAATCTCACAAGTGAAAATCTTTCTCCTGCAAATACGTACATAGTAATATTCATTTTGTCTTTCTTATTTTCTCTTTTTCTCCCTCTCTTATGCCAGATGTCAAACTGTTCTGCTACTATTAAATGATGCAGTACAACTTGTGTCGAATATCACTGTATGTATAATCCATTCATTGTTATTTGTAATCTATCCTTTTGTTCTTCATGTTACACAGGCTGGGTCTGTAATTATTTATGCACTGATCAGTTCTCTACACTGGTAAACAAAATATAAATAAACATAAAAGTAATGTGCAGTTAAAATCTTTGCTAGTTTGTTTCTGCACAATTCTGATGTAGGGACAACTGGATTTTTTGTTGTGGTTCAATGTGTTTCTTCTGAAATACAATATTTTATTGATATGAGTGTAATATCTTATGATTTTATTTATAAAAGTACCCGTATATTTACAATGGATGAGAACTGATCTGTTTATGTGGTCACTGAGGTGTTTTAGAAGTAAGATGGTGAAGGAGCCCACCTTTTAAGCAGGATCCACTGAACTCTAATTTATTTGAATACAGTTGCTAACAGTTGGATAAGCCAATGATTGCTAGTTTAGGTTGGAGTTACTTCTGAGAATTTGATTTTCATCATGGTTAGTGCTAAGTTTATGTTCATAGTCATATTCAGATTTATTTTAGTGCAGAGTTGGGGTCATTTTTAGGTTTATCTTAATGTTTGGTGTTAGAATTAGGATTAGATCTAAAGTCAGATTTAAATTTAAGCATTAGCTTAGGTTTAAGGTTATGGGATGTGGAGTGTGGTCAATTGCATATGAGGCCTGCCATAAGCAGTATTTTGAATAATTCAGTGTACTGCTGTAATATATCAGTTCAATGAGTGTATGTTTTAACAAAACTATGCTCAACTTTTTGAGTTCTTATTTGGACTTAAAAGCTGATTTTGATTATAAGCAATAGCAATTGCCTTCTGTTTACAAAAATCTAGAAACCTTATGTGATAAAAGGGTGTATTACAACTAGTCAAGCCCCAAATAAAGACAAGTTCCTCAAAGCCAGGGACTTGATTATGCTGTAGCCCATGTGGCCAGCTGCTCATGCTCAAACTCAAATATGTTCAGCCAACCAACTGGTACACGCAAAAGTTGACATGCTATGGACAGAAATACAGAAACGCTCATGGACCTGGAAAGATGGAAATGGAGAGGGAAACTTTAGCTACAGGGAGGGAAGGAGGATTTTAGGGTTAAGGAGCAATCTAAAGGTTAGGGTTAGGCAGAGGAGAGTGATTTAGGTTTAAGAAGTGATTGGATGATTAGGGTTAGGGGAGGAGGGGGATTTTAGGTTTAGTGAGCAACCACAAGATTAGTGTTAAGGAGGGGTTTCACATTTTAGGTTGATGGAGTGAGAAGATGATTAGGGTGGGGGATATTAGGTTTAGGAGGTGATCAGAACATTAGGGTCAGGGAGGGGAATTTTAGGTTTAGGAGTTATTGTGAGTTTAGGTTAGGGTTTGGGGGGTGTTATTAAATTAGAGCTCTGGCAGGGATACTTAGGGTATACTTACT
Source organism: Protopterus annectens (assembly GCF_019279795.1). Taxonomy (NCBI): domain Eukaryota; kingdom Metazoa; phylum Chordata; order Ceratodontiformes; family Protopteridae; genus Protopterus; species Protopterus annectens. The sequence goes on from NC_056736.1 coordinate 319,044,447, forward strand.
TGACAGGGATTGGCTTAGTGGCACTTGCCAAAGTGAGTGAGTGGCAGGATGAAAGTATGTGGCACTGTAGCAGACCCTTACTAAAGTTGTCTTTTTCAAATTTTAAATGCAAGCTATTGCCTTATTAACTCATTACAGCACAGTGACACCTTCATGTGTTTCTGTAGTTACAGTCTGCTGATACCTCTAGACTTCTACTATGGCCTGTTCATATAAGCATTAATAATTCAAAAAACATGATACACACAAGCTATTGAAATATTTAATCTTTATGCTTTCACAATGAGCAACACAACTGCATTGATATCTTGTGCTGCTAAAGATACAGTGATTGTTATTCACATACTTTTTATTTATATTGTCATAAATTTCATAATTTTCTAAATAACTCAACAACCAAGTTAACACTAACAGAATGGTATAGCTTCATATGCAATCTCAGAGATGGAGAAACAAAATGCTGCTAACAGTATGTGAGTAGCTCGAGCAGCAATTGAGATACTGTAAGTTCTTTACAAAATATTTTAAAATGAATATTTACCCTGTTTATTATGATTTATAATATCCAGTTTAAGACCTAGAATCTAATGAATGTTACCACTGCAAAGATTTGTATTTTTCACACAGTTTGTCATTTATATTTCTTTGGAAACCCTTATGGCTCCAAAGATAAGGACTTTTGTTTGACATGTGATGACAAAACTAGATGTTGTCAAAAAGCTCAGGATGGAATCAATCCAGAGTTATAGGAGTAAATGAATTAAGATAAATGAAACACAACTTTGTGAAAGAGTAGTATGTTAAAACTCATGCGAACAGCACACATTTATTTTAACAAAACCACGTGTAAAAATAACCATGAAATTAGTCTGAATAAATCTCTAACAGACATCTGTGCTGTAAGCATAATAATGCAATGATAATTTTCTGTATGGCTTAACTTACAATTAAACAACGTTGTGTGATCATGTATTATGACAACATTCAGATCAACCCTATGAGTGTAACACTGCAAAAGGCACTGCTGCTACCTTTAAAATGCATTAACTTACACATTAACATATGCTCTGTGAATCCTTATCACTCTTGTTAGAAATGGTTTTATAAATTCAAGCTTTTCAGTCCTATAATTTACTAATTTTAGTTAGCAGATTTAAGAAAATGGATGAATGAATGATGAATGAATGAATGAATACATAAATGAATGAATGAATGAATAAATAATTATATGAATACTGACATGACAGTCCCTATATCAAGTGACTTGTCCATTGATTTGTTTAGATGATAAACATGGAAGGGTTTTCAGACTAGGGGAATAGAAATGTAATTATAATGCAATCAGGACTGCCAATATCTTTGTTTTAAAAAATAATGCAATGTTTTGGGGCTATTTGATTTATTTATTTATTTTTTGTTTAGAAGGTATGCATGTATGTGTATGTATGTGCTCAATAATTATTTTCATGACCTGTGTTAAATGTTCATTGAGTATTAGCAACAACCATTTGACAGGAAAATCTCATGTAACATTTAAATGCATATATTTTATACACTTTAGAAATGCATCTCTACAGCCAGGGGTTGTTTTTTATATAACTGCATTTTTGTTTTTTTTTCTGTTCCCCTTTGTGGCAACATGTACCGTTTGGCAGCCTTGATTTTTATTATAGTTATTTATCTCTGTTTCAGGATGCAAAATCTTTTTAGAGTATAAAACTATGCTCACTTCTCCTGGCAGTTTTTTTTCTTCAAGCCTGCTCAGAACATTCATAAGAAGGAATTATTTGCTCTGCGGCTCAGTTATATGACTATTGCAGCACATTAAAAAATATTTAGCTGAGAAACAAGACAATACACGATAATTTTCTTCTAGAAGTCTTAAAGCAGTTATAATGTATTTGTAAATAAAACCTGCAGTTTTCATTTATCTTGTCATTTCTTTATAAACAGAAAGTGGGATAATGATGAAGCAGCATTTAATTAAGGTAGACTGTACCTCCCCAAGGTCACTTAGATTCAAGGCCTGGATGAAGGTCTTGTTTATTCTTGTGATGCTAACCATTACCCTTGCAGGAGCCAAGCAGGGGTCTATATTATAACATAGAAGTGTCAAAACTTTGAATGTTATAACATTGAACCCAAAACCACGAAAGCTGAAAACCCCGAAGACTGAGAACAGCGATTTTTTTTTTGCCTGGGAAAAAAATTGCTGTTCCAGTACAAAACACGAAATACACAAACACTACAAACTATTTCTAATGTGGGGGGCTGTGCCCCCCACTTAAATATACCAACTCTGAAATCGCACCACAGTGGAGAAAATAGTGAAGCCGCAAAACGGCCCACTGAATTCTTTCCCTGGGAAAGAATTTGATGTTCCGTGGCTTCAATATTGTCAGTCTTCGAGGTTTCCGGTTCGATGTTATAACAATCAAAGTTTTGACACTTCGATGTTATAATATAGGCCCGCCAAGCAGTTATTTTGCATAAGGACTTCATCTCTAGACATATAACTCTTAGCCTGCTTTTCTTTATTTATAAAGACTAAAGCAAACAAACTATCTGATTCTTAGCCATTCTTAGCCATTATGAACTTAGAATAAGTGATGCGCACATCAGAAAAGTTATTAGAATGTGTAAGTTTATAAGTGAGTAAGACAGCTTTATGTGGTTCAGATGATGACCAGTAAAATTATATTTTTCAAAGATTTCTACTAGTGGAGTTATTAAACTATGTTCCCATATTTTTGTGAAAGTTTATAGTTTCCTGTTTGGATTGTAGAGGACAGTATAGCTCTGAATAAAGTAATCATTTTACACTTCATTCCCTTCTGTCTCAGGTCCCCATCACACAAAAAGTTTTGTGTTTGGTAATGTAACTAAAACACTTCTGTTGGATATGAGTTGTATGTAGTGTGATGAATTGCTCTTGAGTGTCATACAGAAACAGTAGAAATAACAATGACAATGAATCACATCTGTTTCGTGAATACTTTCCTGTAGCCAAAGTCTTTGCTTGTCTGAGTGGATTTTCAGATATCTTTTGGCAGAGTAAAGGTGTGCTGTCAGTACTAATGCCACAGTAAAACCATGCCTATGCATTCTACCAAAGAATGCTGATTTTTTTTCCTGCACAATTTTCACTATATTGATTTAGAACATTTTTATTATATCAATTACTGATTACACCATGGATATACATAAAGCACTTGTATTGCTCAGTTTGTATAAAATGTTCCATACAGATGCATAATGTATGGCTTGACAGTGGAGCTGCTAACAGAGGTCCTGGCAAACCTATGCTATATTCCATTTGAATAACCTGGCCTTGTCTCTAGGACTGAATTAAATCCGGATTTATTCTGGCATGTCTGCCAAATCCTATTATTGTGTTTCATATTGTAGAATGGCACTTTTGTCTCACAACTGACTTACTTTATCCTTCCGCAATGTAACAGCTACACAAAAAAAAAAAAAAGAGAGAGAGTTCAGCCATTGATCCTAAAGAAGAAACATAACCTTCCAAATTGAGAAAGGGCTTGAATCTGGTCACAAAGCAGCTGTTTTCTGCTTTGTCTAACATTTCCAAAGCTTGAAAATAAAACCTTCCTCCAAGTCCAACATTGTTAATACTAAAATAAAATGAAAGCTCATATAGGTAATGTCAAGGGAATAGGCAAAATTGTTAATTGCAGCTTGAGGAAATTAGACATGTCATCCAGCAATTATAACTTTGCATTTCTGTTACTGTCAGCTTTAGTATCCATAAATGAAGCAAATGGCATAGTCAGTAGTTGAGATATTTCTTCTTTCCTCATGAGACTACATAGAAAGTCACTGCAACAGGGTAACTGTTCCAAAACATGATAGGCTTAAGGCAGCCTGTCCTAGGCAAGCACTGCATAGCCAAGAAGACAGCAAAAGAGATGTATTTTAGTGCAGCCTTAATTAATTCATACGAAAAGAACATTGCTCTCTGTAGTCAGCTATAAAAGCAAACTGAGATGAAGGGATGACAATTTCAAACCAAACTGGAGGATAATTAGAAATGCCCTTTAGTGGGCAAGTCTGTATTTCAATTTATTTGCTGTTTATTACTAAATCTCTGCCCCTTGGGTATAATGACTGCAAAAGAGCACTTGCATCTGGGCAGTGTTTGATTTAGTGCTGTAAATGGTGCTCAGTGAGTAGATTAAGCTGGAATGTGATCAAACTGTATTTTCAATCCGATTAGACAAACTGCTCCCTGCTCTGACCAGACTGTAGTAATTTCCCTACAGAAATGTGACATGCATTTTGGTGTAAAAATTATTAACAGTGACTGACTGCAGGTCAACCTTTCACTTCCAGTGTAATCCGTTATCTGTAAGAGAGGGAAGTTAAACACCATTTTTTGTTGTGCCTGATTGCTATCATGTTATTTCATACTTCTTGTCAAGTTGCTGAATTTTACAGCAGAAATTTATTTTTACAATGTAATTGCAGTAAGATTAAATCATTTCTAATACACTTTATTCCTGTGTTAAACAAGAATGTGCAATATGAAAGCTGTTATCTCTGTGAACGCTTCTCAGAATAGCCTTCCTGGCCTCCCTGAAGCAAGCAGCATGAATACACATCCAGACATAAACACACACACACCAATAGACACAGGCACAAATACAAATAGACATTTAGACACACACACACACACACACATGCACACTCAGACACGCACACACACACACACACACACACACACACACACACACACACACACACACACACACACAGTACATGTAAACTCAGGCACATGTGAACGCACACACACTCGCTTACAAATATACTCACTTAAACCTGTGCACAGACTGACACATGCACATGCATACATATTCATACACACACACACGCTCATGTGCATATGTACAAACACATTAGTTCAGACATACACACATATGCATACACATATATATGCACATAAACATGCATACCCATGCACTCACTCACATGCATATTAATACAATCACATACATATACACACACATACAAAAACACGTGCTCAAATATATGCACACACACATACACACATAGACACATAGATACACACATACTTGCATGCATATTAATACGCATACATATACAATGTGTGTATAAATATGCAAGCACACACTCTAAAAAATATGAACACACACATACATACATATATACACACATACTCACATGCATATTAATACACACACACACACACACACACACACACACACACACACACACACACACACACACACACACACACACACACATGCACGCATTTGAATACACCACACACACTCACACTTATACATACATATACATGCAAACACACATATATACATTCACATACATTTGTGTCTATAAAGCAAAACAGAATATTTATTTAGTCATTATAAACACAGAAACAGTCCAAGCAGCGTAACATGGCAACAGTACCACAAGGAAAATCCAAAAAACACTGCAGGTACAGAGTCACCAGGAGTCGTTCGTGTAAAAGATTTTATTTAATACAATCTAAGCAGTAAAACACCTCTGGTTAAACACTTTCATCCATATAACACTGGACTTCATCAGAACAACAATATAACTTATTTAATTCCTTAAATACTACTTTTGGCGCCAATTTTACATGAACAATATAACCATTTAATTTAAAGATATACTCAATTCATTAAAAATGAATACGCAACAAAATATATTCTATCTTCTGTAGTTCATAAATACCATCAATGTAATGAGTGTATATAAAAAACATGTTTTAAAATGTTAATAAGTTATGTAAAAGATAAAATTATATATATATATATATATATATATATATATATATATATATATATATATATATATATATATATATATATATATATATATATATATATACACACATACTGAACAATGTCTCAAAAGTTTTAAAACATGCAGCTCAATAAATAGTTTTTTTAGCTCACTTTTCCCTGTGAATAATTGTCACTATCAAAAATTGTATTTGTTACCAAAACACTAAGCCCTAAGTTATAAAGTGGGCTTAATGGTAATGTAACCATTCAAACTGGGCTCATTTGATGCGTCCGTTAATAGCTGCCATTTCATTTCTCTCTGCCCAAGAATTGCCCTAAAATTCCTTCCTCTGGCTCCTATAGTAACTTGTTCTACTATGGCAAATTTAAATATATGCACATCACCGTGTCTGTCTATATGTCTGTATAAGGCATTATTTTTATCTTAATGCCTTATACAGTAAAGATGGTCATAAATTATTTTTTTAAACATTCTCCCTGTTTTCCCTATGTAGAAGCATGAACATACCATACACTTAGCTAAATAAATTATATTTTTAGAGTTGCAGTTCCCATATTGAAATGTAATCTTAGATTTATTAACATTGTTAATAATTAATCATTGTTAATCATTATAAACACAGCAACTCTTTTCTTTTTTTCTGTCCAGTTAGGATTTGTTGTAGCTTATCATATAACTGTAACTGCTAGGCAGATGATCTGAAATAAGGCACAAGCTGCAGGGTGTTTAATTTTGGAACTTCTATCTTATTTGAATATGTCTCTTTACAGCCTTCTGAGAAATGTAAAATTGTCCACTATAAAGAAATTGACACCAGTCCTTTCACAAAAGCAATGTAAGATGGACAAGTATATGTCCAATTCTTATTACCAAGATGAGAAGCAGGAAAACTGTTAAATGTCCTTTTTCAATAAGCATGGTGGGAGAGTGAAGTGCGTGATGCTTAGAATAGAACAGGCTTTCACAAAGGTTAAAATGCAATGTAACTCACAGTTTGTCTCTGCAAGTAAAATAATTATAAAAGCATTACTGAAGAAAGAATTACAAAACATTTGAAAGCCAGTAATGTGCAGAACTCGAGACAATATAGCTCGACCTTGGGAAGATCATACCCAACAGATGTGACAGAATTTGTTGACTTGGTCGGAAGAGTAGGTGACCAGAAAGGGCCTTTTTTGGGACTGACTTAAACTTCAACAAAGCCATTTGATATAATGTACAACAGTTTAAAGAATGATTTTTGCATCCCTAAATTTGGGCTTTAGCTGGTAGTATGCATTAAATAAAGGCAGCACAATATGATTTGCAATAGGGAAATGAGCCCATTTACTAGGAGGCAATGTCAGTGATGTATCAGGTAGTACATGTGTCTTTGGTGCAGAAGCTTGCGGGCTGTATTCCCACACCAAGTAGATACAGAGGAGTGCTGCACTTCTGAGTCTGCTATTTTTCAGATGAGATGTTAAACAAAGGCCTCATCTGCTGTAGTTGGCAGCATCAGGTGGATGTAAAAAATCCCATGGCAACTATCGAAAAGAGTAGAGGAAGTCTTCTAATGCTCTGGCCAAAATTCCCTTAGCAGTATAACATCTCTGGTCTTCTCTGAAAAGAGGCTACTAGCCTAATGGGACTAATCCAGATAACAAAGGATAAATAAACAGCAGAAATGTGAAACAGAGTTATAGCAGAGAAGGACATAAATTTTGAAGAAATTGTTTGCAAGGTTATGGGAATAGTTTAATGTGTGGCAGTTTATTTCAAAAAGAAAATTATTGAAAATAAGTTTAGATGAAGTATTTGAAGCAATAACTATGGAAAGGGATATATAATAGCCATATTAATTATCCAGATTACTTAATGGGAAACAGCAATGTGAAAAGGAAAACTGCAACAATGAAGACTGGACATCACTAGCTAAAAAATAAAGATGACTGCAAAAACAGTTGATGCGAGATGCTGATCTTTACTAAAAAATGACAGCATAAAGCATGTCATAGGAATACAACTGGTATACTATTAACATCATCAGATTTACAAGAAACTTTTGAAAAAAGTCAATATCCAGATACATCTGAAGAAAGGACCTGAGGCTGCTCCAGTGGTAGAGAGTGATGGAGCCATGACTATAGCCCAGGTAACTGAGGTCCAGTTAGTGTCCCAGGACATAGAGGAAGGGGCATGTCTATCCTTGGGGGCAATAGAGGTATAGGTATAGGAGGTATAGGTAGATCATTTATTAAGCCCTGCTGGAGGCAGAGAGTTGGGACACTTACTGGACTGGGTATGTGGGAAGGCTTTGTCCCCTACTCCACCTTACTCATGTTTGCTAACCCTAAATGTAACCCTATTCTTACCCCTGCCCATAATCCTAATCCTGCACATTATGTTGCTAAAAAACGTTTCTCTAACAGTACACAAGACAAATAGACTCAATACAGCTAAGACAAAACATGTGCAACACTGACTCTCTCCCCTTATCCCCTTATCCAAATCTTACTCTACTCCCAACCCATGAACACTTGCATATTCACAAGAACTGCTATAACACAGTCTTGCAAATGTACAGCCACCACTTTTTCATTCAAACATTACTTTTGCTGCACACCACTGCTTACCTATACAATATACAACTAAATTCAACCATGTGTGATTCACTCAAGTGAATACTCACTCATTTATACATTCCCACTTTTTTAACATCCACAAAAACCTTTCTCCCACAGTTTCATAGCTTCATAGGTTCATACTAGGCTAACAACCAACAGCATCATTATAAGTCTTGTCATTCAATCCAACCCAGTTTTGTCCTTGCATTTCCTGGATGCCTATATAGTGGGGTATGTTAGTAAAGAGGTAGTTAAGGGTTATGTGGGGGGGGTTGTTATTCAGGGATTAATTTACTTACTGTTGACCTCTGTCCATTAGAGACTTGGGGGCCAGAGTGAGGGTGAATTTGTGATTTCTCATCCAGTGATCAAAGTTTCTTTTGAATAGGAACTGGGATAAATTCTGCTTCATGTATATGAGGAACTTATTCCATAACATGGAGATCCATTGAGACACATATCAGTCACTCCAACATGTTCTGCTTATGTTGCAGGCAAACTTCAGGTCCACGGATCTAGTGTTTCTGCTGCTGTTTGTTTTGTGATTTTGCAAGAGATTCATCAGAGATGGATGTGAGGATGCCTTATATGCTAGGTATAGATCGTTTCTCAGTAACCTATAGAAGACTAAGTACAGAGATAGGGATTTAATGAGATCTGTGCAGGCCAGAGCATTAATACACTGGGTTCTCCTGGTGAAGAACCTTTGAGGGTGTTTCAACTTTTATAAGTGCCTGGTTAGGTACATACCAAAGAGAGCAGTGTATCCAATGATGGGTCTGATAAGGACTGAGTAGAGTATTACTATAACTTCCTTGGACATGAATGCCATGCTCTTACTTATGAATAAGGTGATATGGAATGGCTTTCCTACTATCTTGACAATGTGCTGGTCTAAGGCTAGATTACTGTCTTCTACATATGTTCCCACATCCCTAACTATCTGATCAACTCTTAGTGGTGTTTTATCGATAAATAATTAGCTTGAGTGGATGATTTCCAAAACAACACTATAATGCATTTTTTTGCATTGAGTTTTAATCCATAACTTTGGCAGCAGTCATTTGTTTGAGTTAGGCCCTCTTACAAAATGCTGTTGTTGTGGGGGGAATCTATGATAGATCCCAATTCACAGTCATTTGCAAACTTGGTAAGACAGAGGTCTTTGATATTACCCTTTACTTTTGAGAAGTAAATGCCAAACAGGAGCAGGCCCAACCCAGAGCCCAGGGGTACTCTGCTGGTATCTGTTTTCCTGGCGGAGACAGTCTCACAAATCCTGACTTCTTGGGTCTGATATGTGAGCCAGATGGAAATCCAGTGTGTTGGGATTTATGTCTAGTTCTCAGTGTTTGTCTGCAATGTATAAGTAGGGTATTGTAATGAATAGCTTAGCCAGATAAAGGTAGGCAGTATGCAGCATTTTTTCCTTCATCCATAGCCTTGGTGACCCTATCAAAGAAGTCTACCAGGCTGGGTAGGCAAGACTTTCCCTTAACAAAAGCCAAATTGGGATGGGTACAGAGTCTGTAGGTTGCTAATGTCCTTGTTAACCATTTCCATGATAATTCATTCCATGGCTATGCATATCAGACTTGTCAGACTTATGGGTAGTTCCCATGGTTGGTTGATGGTCCACCATTATTAAGAGGTATGACTGTTGTGACCCTCCATTTAACTGGCATGTAACCTGTTTTGAGGTTGTTGTTATGCCTCAAGTACTCCATGCAAGGGCTTGTTTTAGGTTGCTATATGTGTGTGTGGGGGTGCAGGAGGGTAGTTAGAGCTACATTTATCAAACAGTAGATTTGCTATGTCACCCAGATCAGTGAAAGTTGTGCCATTTACCACCAGTTCTGCACACTGCTGAGTGTCACCTTTAAGGTTACTGACATAGTTGAAGAATGCCTTGGGACTGTCCTTAGCCTGTGAGGCTATCCTGATCTCGTAATAGCCCTTGATGGACTTTATTGGACCTCTAAGTTTTTTGTTTAGTTTAATCAGAGAGCTCTTGTATACATGAGAGTTTCTATTTCTGATTTTGGAAGTGACATTTTTCTTTTGCTATATACCCGGTTAAGGTAGCGATTCCACCAATGTTTTTTTTTTTTTTTTTTATGTGTTAGATCTGGACTTACTTCTGGAAGGTACAGCAACCTCACAACATATATGTCACCAGTCTTCTGTGTAGTATCTCCCGGGAGCAGGTCATGGCTACGCTCTCCAAGGCCAAAAACACAGCCTCTATGGGAATGGAAAACATCCTACACTGCTTATTAAATGGTCTGAAACAGGAGTTAGTAGAATTGCTGAGCACACTCTTCAGTCTCAAGCTAAGCACTGGCTTTGGCCCAGCTGAGTGGAAAACAGCAACCATAATCCCCTTGCACAAAGGGGGTCTCTTAACTGACCCTGGGAACTATAGACCCATAAGTCTAAACAGCCTTATCTGCAAGGTCATGGAGAGAATCATCATGCTTCTTATCAACAAGGATACAGCTGACCTTCAAACTCTTGACCCAACCCAGTTTGGCTTCGTTAAGGGCAGATCTTGCCTGCTAAACCTGGTGGACTTCTTTGAGAATGTCACCAAGGCAAAACAGCTCACACTGCCTACCTCAATCTAGCCAAGGCCTTTGACACAATCCCTCACTCAGGCATCATTGAGAAACTCACCCAGCTGGGGATTAACACCTTACATCACTGGATGGGTTGCCAACTGGCTCACAAACCGAACACATACAGTCAAAATTTCAGATGCCAACTCTACTAGCAGGCCTGGTACCAGTGGTATTCCACAGAGATCTGTACTAGGTCCCCTACTGTTTGGTATCTACTTTTCAGAAGCCCAGACAAAAATAGATGGCCTGTGGCTTACAAAGTTTGCTGATGACTGCAAACTGGGTGCAATCATCAAATCCCCCAAAGATGTCAACATACTAGAAAATAGGCTTACACAGACAAATGATTAGTGTCAAAGCTATAGACTTAAACTAAACTAAAAAAAAAATGCGATATCATCACCTTCAGTAAAGGAGAAATCCTTGCTAATTACAACATTAATAATATCCACCTAAGTTCAAACCCAGTGATGAGAGATTTAGGAACACAAGTTGATAGTAGCCTTAATTTTGATCATCATGTGTCCACAGTAGTAAGGAAGGCCCTCTAGATTGCACACCTTATAAGCAAGGGTATAGTATCCAAACAAGAAGGTTATAACACCCCTGTACTTGGCTTTCATCAGACCAATAATAGAGTACAATGCTCCTTTCTGTATGTACCTCACCAGAAATCTGCAGCAAGTGGAGAGAGCTCAGAGATTTCTCACCAAGAAAATTCATGGCCTACAACACATGATCTACACTACCAGACTGAATGCCTTATCACTTTTCTCAGTATCATATAGACTGCTTAGAGGCAACTTGTGCCTGGCTTACAGAGCAGTCTCACACCCTGCCTTGATGAAGCTGCTGCTTACCCGCAAACCCAATGGGACAAGATTCATTCACTCTAGGGATCTTAACCTAGCCTGCAATATTAACAAGGACATTCTGGAGACACAGACATGTCTCCCAAAGGTTGCCAGTCCTCTGGATCAAACTCCTAATTCGTGCAAAAGAGAACTCCTCAATGACCTTTTTAAGCATAACCTGGACAGTTGGATGGGAAACCATAAATTTATACCGGGGGTTTCATGTGTCCCTGTTAGACAGGGCAGCCGGTGCTGATCTTAGATTCCTGCACAAACCTAGACTATATATCTAGGTCCATAAGGGAACAAGGGTATAACATGGCTAGGCCTGTAGAGGCCTTAGGGCCAATAGCCTAGTAAACTCCTATGATCCTATGATTCTATGATCCTATGATATTTGATCCTCTGGTTGGAGTGAGCACTATCTGGTCCTGGGTGTTTGTGCTGATAAAGTCCAGGAAACTTTGTGCCTTTGAGTTCGAGGCAGTATATATTTCCCAGTCTATAGAAGAGTAGTTAAAGTCACCAATAAATAGGGTATATGGTTGATGATGAGCACCTCTAATAGGTCTGGGTAAGAGTTACGAGTATCATGGATCATACAGGGTGACCTGTAGCTGGCCAGGACATGGTAAGGATCTTTATCTATTGAGATTTGGACATGGATGAACTCCAGAGCATCATCCTGCTTAATCAACCTAGAGTTATATTTACTGCTAACATAGATTGAGACACCTCCACCTTTAGCCCCTGTCTGTACTACTGTTAGTCTAAATGTGTGGAAGGCACTGTAGCTGGTCTACTTTCTGTAGATTTAAACCATGTCTTGGTGACAGCACAGATGTCTATATTCTCCAGAGTTATCTATATCTATATGCATATATATATATATATATATATATATATATATATATATATATATATATATATATATCCCTATCACATTGTCGAAAGTTCAAATCTCCGAAGATGATATGGCCGAGACCATATCACTGAAGATTTGAATTGCCGACAATTGTGTATTGGGATCGCTGTACAGTGCGGAACCTGGGATTTGCCATTTTCCTCACTGTAGTGTGATCAAGGAGTTGGTATATTTAAGTTGTAGGGGGTGTGGGGGCTTGCAGGGGGACTTGCCTGCAAAAACGTATAGGTAAGTTGTTTTGTGTTTTTATCACTTTTTCGGCAATTCATATCTTCGGTGATATGGTCTCGGTCATATAGTTTTCGGACATTTGAACTGTCGGTGAAGTGATAGTGATCATATATATATATATATATATATATATATATATATATATATATATATATATATATATATATATATATATATACACAGTGTTGGCCTAATTAATAGAAATATCAGCACATAATAGAAATTTCTTAGTTTCTTTAGTGATTTTCAGTCTGGCTTTTTCAGAAATTCACAAAATCATTTCAGTTTGGTAATTTTGGTAATTCTTAAAGAAAAAGCTGTTTAGCATGAAATTATTAGATGTTACTTACCTACTTAAAGAGAAATTATGTCATAATGACGTGGCTCCATAGTCTTAAAAATGGGTAAAGTGGCTGAATTAACACCACAAAAGCATGCAAAAGTTGAGATTCTGCTCAAAGAAGGTGTTCCTATATCAGAAATCACTAAGAAGTTTGGAGTTAGTCAGCTATCTGTCAGTCGAATTTGGAAGAAACTGAGTACTGGTGAAGGGTTGTCACCCAGATGTTCTGGCAGATGTGGTTGCAGAAGGTCCACAACTCCTCAGGATGATTTGTACCTGATCAGAGAATGCTGTAAGAATCACAAGGCATCCAGCATGACAGCTGCAGTGGATGCTGGAACAACAGGATCTTACAATGAGTTCCAGAACTGTTCGATAGAGACCTTTGGATGCTGGGATTGAGCTTGCAGACCTCTGAAGAAACAGAAATTGTCCAACCAAATGAAAGGAAAAAAACTGCGCTGGGTGAAAGAGTTTGAAAATTGGCCAGAAGAAGACTGGGAATGGGTTGTTATCAGAGACAAGAGCATAATACAGTGTTTGGATCAGCAAGTACAATATGTCAGATGACAATCTGGAGAGCAGATGAGGTATGATTGTATTGTTCAGCGCATCAAGCACTCCACTCAAGTGATAGTGTGGAGCATTATGACCTTTCTCAGAATAGGTTGGCTTTACATTGTTCAGGGAAACATGAAGCAGGAACAGTACAGAATCATACTACAGCAGGGTCTGCTCCCTCAGCTCTGTGACTGGGCAAAGAAGGGATTTACCGGATCAGAGGACTTTGTCTTCATGCACAACGGTGCCGCATGTCACAAAGATCAACAAAAGACAAGCTTCCTTGAGGTCCATGGTACTGAAGTGTTATCATGGCTAGGTAACAGCCATGATATGAATCTGACAGAGAACTTGTGCGGACTATTCTGAAGTCTGACATGAAGAAAAAGACCATAACAAACTAGCAGCAACTGAAGAACTCAGCTTTGGTGTGCAATGCTTCTATGACTGAAAGCTGTGAACTTGTTTGTTCTATGCCTCTACAAGGTAAATCTTTCATAATGTCAAAAGGGTCATTCACAAAATATTAGAATATTGTATTAGAACATTTTTTTATATAACATGAATTATATTTTTTGTCATTTCATATACTTGTATTGTGTTATAAGGCAAAACAACAATTAAAAAAAAATAAAAACAATAAAAATTGATTTCTATTAATTTGGGCAACACTGTGTATATACATACACACACACACACACACACACACACACACACACACACACACACACACACACACACACACACATATATATATATATATATATATATATATATATATATATATATATAAAACTGAACCTCAAATATGCAAGTGCAGGATCAGATGGAAATGAGGTTAGCTTTGCTAGCAAAAAGTTAAGTTCCCAGGAAGGAGCAACTTATTAACCAGGAGATCTGAGGTGAAACACTCCTACCATAGGTTCATAGGTTCATAGGCGTGTACTAGGCTAATGGCTCTGGAGGCTTTACAAGCCTAGCCCATAGGTGTTCCCTGGCATTGTGCCACCCGACATCAGTTCCTAGTGCTTCTGTCGAGTAGAACCACTGGAGTTATCCCTGGGGTGAATTTTCTATTTCCCATCCACTCATCAAGATTTCTCTTGAAGAGGGCCAATGAGATGCTCTGCTTGACATGTATGAGAAGTCTATTCCATAGCATGGGCAGTCTCTGGGTTATGAACCTGTCCCTCCAACATGTTCTGTTGCTTGTGGTAATAAGGTTGAGGTCTCTGGAGCATGAGGTTCGGAGGGACTGGGATTTCTTTAGATGTACCATTTCTAACAGAGCTGGGTCAGACATGGCTTTGTAAGTCAAGCAGAGATCTCCTCTAAGTAGGCGATATGACACAGAGAATAGTTGGAGTTTTTAGAGTCTGTCCATATAGGACAAGTGTTTAAGGCCTAGGATCTTCTTTGTGAGGTACTTTTTCAGCCTCTCCAGTTGTTGTAGGTGTCTAGTGAGGTACATGCCAAATGGGGCATTGTACCCAATGACTGGCCTAATGAGGAAGAGTAGAGTGACACAATGACCTCTTTCTTGCTGGATGCAAAACCCTTAGTAATGAGATGTGCCACATAGAAGGACTTTCTGACCACAGTGGCAATCTGGTGGTGACTAGAGAAGTTGCTGTCAACCTGTGTTCCCAGATCTCTTATAAGGCCTTCTGTGTTCAGTGGACTACCATCGATGTGGTAATTTAAGGGAACTGGGTTTTTCCCAAGGGAGATGACGACACATTTTTTGACATTGAGCTTAGGGCCATGGTTCTAACACCAGTCGTTGGTCTGAGTAAGGCCTTTCTGTAGGATGTCAGCATCACTTGGGGAGTTAATAATAGCTCCCAACTTGCAACTGTCTGTGAACTTTGTTAGCCAGAATCCTTTTGTGCTAGCCTGGACTTCAGGGAAGTAGATACCAAACAGGAGAAGACCCAGGACCAAACCCTGTGGGATTCCACTCATGACTGGTCAGCAATCAGACTTGGAGTCTGCTGCTTTCATACTGTGGGTTCTATCTGTGAACCAGTTTGTAACCCACCTAGTGATATAGGGGTTGATGTCCAGCTCAGTGAGTTTTTCTATGATTCCTGAGTGGGGAATGGTATCAAAGGCCTTGGCCAGATCAAGGTAGGCTGTATGAACCATCTTGCCTTCATCCACAGCTAAGGTGACTGACTCAAAGAAGTCAACCAAGTTGAGCAGGCATGATCTACCCTTCACAAAACCAAACTGTAGGATCCAGAGTTTGGAGATTCCCTATATCCTTGTTTATTAGATCCATGATGATGTGTTCCACAGCCTTGCATATCAGACTCATCAGGCTAATGGGATGATAGTTCCCAGGGTCTGTAGTTGCTCCTCCTTTATGGAGAGGGATGACTGTAGCAGTGCGCCATTCGGTAGGGACAAAGCCTGAGGTGAGGCTGTGATTGAACAGAGCACATGGGTGAGGTGCCAGTTCACTCTGTAGTTCATGTAGGACACAGCCAGGGATATTGTCAGGTCCCATAGAAGCTGTATTCTTGGCCTTGGACAGTGCTGTTTTAACCTGTGCAGCAGTAATTCTGAGTGCCTGGTAATCTACTGGTATTGTGATTGGTCCTTTGAGGGGGGAGAGAGCGGTAAAGTTGGCACTGAATCTGTCGGCCAGTATATTGGCAATATCTGTTGGCTTGGTAAAAGAGGTACCATTGTGCAGTAGCTCAGAGCAAATCTGGGTATTGTCGTTGGGATTCTTTACATAACTATAGAAGGCCTTGTGGTTGTCTTTACTATCTGCTGCAATTTTGTTTTCATAGCTAGCTTTAGAGGATTTGATGAGGGATCTCATCCTTTTGTTGAGGCTGATAAGGGAGTTTTTCCAGTCTTGGGACGTCACCTTATTCCGCATCAGTTTCCTCCTTCTGTTGTAGAGAGAAACTGTTTTACTAAGAAAACATTGAAGAAAGAGAAGGATCTATGGGCAGACATACTGACTAGGCCAGAAGGTAAACCTTAATGAAGCAGTACTAAGGCCAGAGGCTAGTAACTCACACAAATACGTAAGCACCAGTGGTACAATCCCTGCTAGGGCCCTGGTAATAGGTAGGCAGCAACTAGGAATGTCTTTCAAATGTCTAAATAAGATATTCTAGTAGCAGGATTTATTGCCATCTTCAGTACCTGGTGCTCTTCCTGAAAAAAGAGGTGCCTAAAAAGTATAAGAAACCAGGCAGATGATTTAAGATGTAATAGAGTGGGGTGGGACAAACTCCCCCAGTCTTGTGTGAACAGAGCCAGGTTGTGAGGAACTTTGTGGTAATTGGCATAGGCCAATTCCATAAAAGGGATAACCAATATTGTCTGGGCAGAAATGAATTCACCACAATGATTTTTTGGAGAGTCCTTCTGAATATTCAGAAACATCCTCACTATTTGTGGAAAGGATGGAAAAGTTTCTTGAAAGGCAATACAAAGAAAAGGTATGTATTGTCTGTTTTGAAAGAAGGCTAAAGATCTGTTTGAGGTGTTCTACAGAACTGGATCGATACCTGGAAGACCTACTCATATTAATTATCATTGTAAGGGTCTGTCCTGGTTCCACTCAGCTTGTCTGACATTATGTTTTGTTCTGATGGATAGTGAGATGCTTGGAGTCTTAAGAATGCTGAAGAGCTAAGTGCTTATAGCCAGCTAGAATAGGTGCCCAGCCTATTATCCCCATACTAGTTGATATGTCACAAAAGTGTGGAGTTGTGCAGCTAATTAACAATTGTGTGGTGCGGTCATTCTTTGAAATGTGCAAGCCTTGCACCATTATCCTCTAGGAACTGCCGTCCAAGGAAACTCTGAGATGTCTTGAGACAGAAAATGACTTGGAGATAGAAGAAAACAAGAGGTTAATTGTAATATTTATTATTTATTTTACTTATTTTACTTATTTACATTTGTTTACAGGGAAGTCCTAGCAGAGGCCTGGGGAGAAAAGCTCCACATTGAAACAACATACAGAATTACAATATATCAGTAGTATACATAGAACAAAGAATTTAGTCAAACTGATTAAGAACATGTATGATCAGCTATACAAAAAAGATATTTACTGGATTACTAAGTGTATATAATACATAATAAGGTTTTACAAATCAATAAGCAACAAAAGATTAAACATAAGTAGAGAAACTTTACAACATTATACATTTCTGTGGAAATAAATAGAGAGACCAATAGAAATGTCAAGTCAATATTTCATTAGCTCTACAATGATGTAGTCTTGTGTAATGTTAGTGTGCAGTGATGCATAGGTAACAGAATGGATAGAAGGAAATGGTTTAGTCAGTATGTGAAGCAAAGGTAATCACCTATATAAAAAGTCCCCACTAATGCAGTTACCAAAATCATGCCCAGGAAGTATTGCAACTATACTAATAGTGTGACTCAGACACAAGTATAAAGATCTTATTGGTCCTATAGAAACAGAAAGCTGCTTTAGGGAATAAAAGTAACATGTTTTAAAAGGTCCATGTCTAGAATATTGGTTCTTTCCCAAGGATTGATAGGGAGGAAGATTTCAAAAACTGGACTGGGTTTTCTATGGTGTGAGAAGCATAGATAAATGACTGCTAGGGCAAGAAAGCAGGAGGAGCAGAGGAAATAATTCTGATTGGTTTGAAAGGTGGGGGAGGGATTCCCCTCAAAAGAAGTTTTGCTTCCAGTGCCAGCTGTTCTTCACCTGAATCATTTTTAATCATTGTAACCATGAGACAATAAAATGCTAAAGGGGAATGAACAGAGCCAGTTGATAAGACAGGAATTTAAGAAATAAAGGTCAATGTAAAGGCTGAATAAGGAAGCCTAGCTATCCTGAACCTGCAACTGTCCCTTCATTGGAATGGTTTCAGACTGTTCTACTTCCTCTCCCAACATCTCTACATGTTTTTTGGCATGTAAGGGAATTTGATTTAGTACCCAGGAATTCCTAGTCGAATAGAACAGAAGCAAGGAGGCTAGATACGACCTCTGCAGAAATTTACAAAGCTTTTAGCTATTAGTAAACTACTTACAATATATAAGAAATATCCTGAATCTAGTGGAAACCTGCAAACATTTCCAAAAACAAACAAAAAAAAAACAAAACACTAAAACAAACTATATTCATCCTGGCAGTAATTCAAAAAAAGAAACTCTTCCCAAGTGGATGAAAAGAATCTATAAGGCTTGAATCCTCATCTGTAAGTGAGCCTCATTTGAAAAAAAATGTAATATACGTAGCGTATAACTGACTTAAAAAGGGAATTTGAGCCCTTCTTTAAGGACTTTTTCCCCTGATGCATCCAGTAACATCCCCTAGAAAGTCCTTGTCCCAGTAAGGATGGCTCTCCAATGTCATGACTCAAACATTGGACACAGCCAAAAAGGACATAACTGACCCTGATTTATGGTGGTCTGAAGAACCATACCAGAGTGGTCCAAGCAACAACAAATGGCAACTGCTGGTGCACCCATTATCAGCTGAAGCTTAGATTCCACTCCCATAGAAAGCAAGGGCATTTAGGTAAGTAATGTTTTCTTTCTAGGAACTGTGGAAGTCAGGCCAATAAAAGGGGGGTAAGTGTCCTTACTGTGACTGAAGAGGATGCAGCGGATGTGGTACAGATCACTGGGACACATTAATCAGAAGGAATGTTGTCTAAAGTTTACATAAGCAGCACACTTATTCTTACTAAGATGAAGTCCCCAAAAACTATTATGCATAAGACATTCAATAAAACACATTTCAGGAATAGTTTAAGATTAAAAATTAGTTTGACTTCTTACATTGCAGTTAAGATGCCACCATGTGCATCACAGCACATGCCCAGTAAGCACATAAACAGCACATAAAATCTTGTAAGACTCTCCTTTCATGTAAATTTAGATTGGTAGAAAAAATGTCAGGAAAGTTGCCACTGAGTGAACACAAGCAGTATATAGCCCATGAATGCATGAGGTATACATAGAATATTTTCCTTGACAGGAATAATGGCTGTTAAGTTGTCACCACATACATATACACAAGCAGTACATTAGAAAAAACACATCAGCAGCCCATGAAAATAAAATTAGTTTGGTAGTAGAAATGGCAGTCAAGTTGTCACCACATGTTCACTAAACACAGATACACTGTAAATGTGTAGGGAGTGCATTAGAAATTTTATTAGCAACTAATATAATAAAAAACTGGCTGAAAGAAGAAATGGCAGGTGAGTTGTCACTGTGTATACAAGCAATAATTATACTGTAAATGTAAAAGCAGAACACTAAATCATGTCAAACTCCTTTGAAAAAACATAGTCTGACAAGAGTAAATAACAGAAAAGTTGTCAGAGTGATAATACAGGCAGTACATCTCCTAAAATAAAGTTGCAATTGGTTAATGATATGTTTGAGTCCCTTATCATTAAAATTAGTCTGACCTAGGAAAATGGCAGATAAGTTGTCATTTTGTGCACACAAACACTACATATTCAAACAACATAAAAAGTTGTCAGCACTTCGAAATAAGATCTAGTCAAGTAAGTTGTCAAAGTGTTAAGGTAAGCGTTACATGAACTGACAACATCCTTACCCAAGTAAAAACACTGCCCCACAATAAAAGTCTAGAAAAAACAAATCGATAGTGTGCCTAAGCACAATGGTGGCTGGCGACTTCAAAGCAAGTTTGGGGTGATGCAGTAAGGAACTGAATGTGTATGGCTAACTGGAATAGGGTTGCGCTCTGTTACAGAGTGAGAAAACAGATATGGTCATTCACTTTTATCTAAAGACTGCCACTCAAGCATTATAGCCACTTTACTGGCAACTTTAGGCTAAATGGATCTATAGACAAAGAACTCTGAGGGACCTCTGTTGTGCATTAGTGTCACTTGTACTTCCCCAGTGTCTCTCCTCTGTTTTTCCCTCATCTTGGCCCCACACCATTCATAAGGATTACACCTTCCTTGTTTACTTCACCCTTTGCTTTACTTTTTAGCACCACCCATGCTTTTGACATACTCTGACTGGCAAAGATTCTACTGTAATAGGACTTGAGGATGTAAATGAATTAAGCCTAGGGTATGGGGGTGGCTAGATTCTAAATTCTCTGAAGTGCATCTTAAGAGATCTTTTACAACATTTTAATTTAATGATGGCCTGAACAAAAATTCACAAGAAAGGAAAAAAATTCAGTGTTATTTTTTCTTTTGAGAAAAAATATGATTTGTCTAAAGCTTACTACTCAATGCTAACAAAACAGTAGTTCCCCCAAAACTGAAAAGACAAGTGCAAAGATATACAAATACTATCTGGGAATAGTCCCTGCCTTCCTGGCCCTCCAAAGTGAGATAGTAACCTTCTGTGTACCTCTCTAGTGTTAGATTGGGCCAAAAGCAAAAGTACAAATGGCCAGAGGCATATATTATTCAGCTGAGGGTCTGGAAGAAGAAATCAAAGTACATGGATAAAATACAGAGAGGGACAGAGTGCATGCAGATTCTACAAAGAAATAAACACTGTCAAAAATTCTACCAGAGAACAAAGCCCTGTTACATGGAGAGAATCAAAGACATTCAGCATAAATCAAGGATCAATTCACAGCATCTCTCCACCGTGCCACACACACACACACACACACACACACACACACACACACACACACACACACACACACACACACACACACACACCTCTCAATATATATCCGCATAAACACCTATAGATAGATACAAACACACACATGCACCTGCACAGACACACACACGCACACACAGACACACGCACGCACGCACACACAGACACATGCACGCACACACACACACACACACACACACACACACACACACACACACACACACACACACACACACACACACACATGCATCCAAGGTGTGTGACCATCAATTATAGACACTTGTATGATGGTGACCGTACACCTCAGGTGCTTGCATCAAATGAATAAATAAATACATAAATAATTGCCACACATAGATTTGTCTTTTCTGCTCACTGTAGTCAGAATGGAGTGTGTAACAACCCCCCCACCTCCATACACACACACACACACACACACACACACACACACACACACACACACACACACACACACACACACACACAAGTCTCAAGAATAAAGGAGAAAGTTAAAATACAATAAGATGGATAAAAGACAACTAATGCATTTCCATGCTTAGAAACTTGTTAGGATAACAGGTGTTGCATCAGCATGCTTTTTATTAAGTCTGAATCTCAAATGGCTGTCATTATTATTTATTGATTCCTCTCCTCAATTTTCGAGGAAAACACAAAATTTACTAATAAAATGTGATACAAAAAATCAGACGCATTCTTTCAATGAATAGCACGCAAAAGAAAGAGTGGAGATAATTCTGTTGCAAAATATTTTTGACTTCTAATAGTAAAGTAGTGGGAGGATGATATAATGCTTAAGATATACACCTTACAAACACAAAGTATAGGGTTTGATCCTCACGGGGGCTAATTGGCTAGGCTTAGAATGTCCTACAAGGGGCAGTTAGCCTATTACTAATCTATGAGCCTAAATACTGAGTTTTTCCTACAGCCATGGTAGCAATTTACAATAAGAATAGATATGGCCTTGGTTACCATTGTCTCCTCACATCAAGAGGTTCTCCAGTTGGATTCTTGGCTGGGATGCCTTCTGTGCAGAATCTGCATGAGCTCCCTGCGGTCATGTGCATTTCTTCCTGCTGCTCCGGTTTCCTCCCACATTCCAAAGACATGCAATAGGTGGATTGGACACTCTAAATTGGTCGTAGATGCGAGTGTGTGTTTGTATGTGAGTGGTATGGATAAACTACCGCAGCAGGTCTAGCCACCTGGTGGTGTAACCCTTGGCTCGAGATGATTATCACTGTTGAAGTGACACCCTGACCCCATGTGCAAAATGAGAAAAAGGGGTTGAGGATGGATGGATGGACAGATAAATTAAAATTGCATAGGTTTTAAAAGTTTCTAATTCAGCATGTTAATATATTTCTGCAAATAATGAAAATTATCATCCATAATGTACAGATAAATATTATTTACAATGCTATGCTGAATGCCGAACAAAAGGATTAAAAAAAAAAATTGTTGATGTTCTTGTACCTTTGCATTTATATGTTACCCTCCTCCCTTTACTTTGAGTCAGCAGTCTCATTTATCAGAAGTAGCCTGAGCCAATAAGAAGCTTTCCTTGCTGCTTCATGCTGCACCTTGGAGAGAAACAAATCAAGAGATGCTTTGGATGTCTTCGAGAGCTCTGCTAGTTCGTTTTAAAAACAGCCCAGCAAGCAAATCAAGACAATTTTTTCAGTTTGCATCAGAGCTTCTGGAACCGTGCATGCATGGGGTCCTGTAGAGCTCTAAAGCAAAACAAAAAGTTGGAAAGGTGACAATTACTTCAATTTAAAAATAATTATTTGGCTTTCTAATTTTTTTCCTTCTCAGCTGGGGGGAGAGGGGTGGAGGCCAGCAGCCAGTATCACTAGCTGCTCCTGCCTAAGCAGTACATTTCTAAATCAAATAGCCCGTAACTTGTTAAGATTAAATACAGTGGTCCTGAACAGGAAATAAATGGTAATACAAAAATATTGGGTTTCTTAAAGGTCCAGAGGTGCTGTAAAATAAAACAATAAAAATAAAAACAACAAAAAAAAAAAGAATAGCTTACTTTAATATTTTTTATATAAAGAAGTGTATATATATATATATATATATATATATATATATATATATATATATATATATATATGGTTTACCATCAAAAAGTTGCAACTAAACATACTTTCATATCAAAATATCGACAAATAATATCAATTTCAGAATGGCTTACCATTTACATACCCAAACGCCTTGTTTTCTTTGTCCAAATGTTCATTTTGACCAATAAACTCGAAGGGGTACATCGAAGCATTCAAGTGCTCTTTCAGAGCTGACTACACTTCTTGGTTCTGCTACCTTTCTTAAAGGCAAATTACAGCACTGTAATTTGTCCTGAAGCTGCCATACGATTTGTACGTTTGTAACACAAGTTTTTACAGTTTTGCAAAGGGGCTGCACCCCCCCACACACCTACTGCTAATTATATATTCCAACTCCGAGATCGCACTACAGTGAGGAAGAGGGTAAATTTCCCGATCCTTACTGTAGTTCGATCTGTTATCAGAACATCAAATGCACATTAGCAAATGGTAGTGTACATTTGCTAATGTGCATTCGAACATATGTAGACTAACATTACAGCAACTGGAAAAGATGCATTCTTCTCCTAAGTGTCTTTCCATATTTTGATGGTAAACCTATATACACATATATATATATATATATATATATATATGTGTGTGTGTGTGTATGTGTATGTGTGTATATATATATATATATATATATATATATATATATATATATATATATATATATATGTGTGTGTGTGTATATATATATATATATATATATATATATATATATATATATATATATATATATATATATATAAGCAGTTACTTTGGTTGAAACTCCAAAATGCCCACACCTGTTTTGTCAATACACTTTGGTCACCAAAGCAGATGATTCACAGGTGTTCAGGATCAACAGTGTTAAGGGTAGGGCAATATGCCCCTTCCCCGGGGACTGAGTAATCTTGGAGTTGGTATATATAATTAGCAGGGGTTGTAGGGGTGCAGCAGGCATGCCTCCCTGCAAAAGAAATTTTTTTTTAAGTTTTACTTTGCATGTGGAAATGATTTTCCTCATACATGTGTGATGCACTGCTGACGTTTGCGTTATGGTCGACATTATTGCTTCATATATAAAACAACTTCTGTCTGGAACTGTGCCACAAATGGAGCTATCTTATTTCTTATTATTCATATTTTTATAATAGAATAAATAAATCAGAATAAAAGTAAAATCCAGATAAACCAATTTTATATCTTTCTGAACTTAATCTAAGCTACCCCACACTTGCATGGTTCCCAGACTATATGTCAGGTCGCAGTCAGCTGCTAATATGGCATAATAACCTATCTCCCCTTCTGCCTGTTACTTTAGGTGTCCCACAAGGGTCTATATTAGGTCCGCTCCTTTTTTAGTATATTTACCAACAACCTTCACTCTGTCATCCTCCATGCAACCTTAGTTCAATACTCAGACAATTCTACCCTGATCTGTTCAGCCCCAGCACTACAGCAGCTTCAGAAAATTACACATAAATCCTTTACTGCTGCGGAATCCTGGTTATCCAATGCACAGCTCATACTTAACCCTAGCAAAACTAAGATGATGCTATTTTCCCGCACAAAAGCTATTGATCCCACCCCATCATTCATAATCACTTCAAAAAACAATACCCACATTACACCAGTCACCCAAACCAAACTTCTAGGATTTATTATAGATCAAAATATGAAGTTCGACTTACCCATTGCCCAATCAATAAAAAAAGTTCATAAAAAACTCAGAACCCTATATAGTTGTAAAAAATTCCTTACCAATAATACCAAGAGCATGATTGCAAGAACCCACCTGGTTTCCATCCTTCTATATGCATCCTCCATATTCACTAACCTTAACAAATCAGACTGAGCTAAACACTTTTTACAACAAAATTGCAAAATTCGCCACAGATTCAGCTTATTGGTCTCATCACTTCCAGGCCCTTAAACAACTATCCAGGCTAGAACTACCCAATCTGCTTGCCCTTAATGAACTTACAATAGCCCATCAGATACTTTTCCACCCTGAAAAAACACGAGCCTTACAAGACCTATTAAATCACTATTCAAACCAACATTTACTAAGATCTAGCAACAAATCTCTAATTAACATCACCAGAAGTAAGAACAATGCTGGTGACTCCCTTTTATTCCAAGTACATTGCTGAAATCTGGAATACTATGCCCCTTAGTATAAGGTGAACAGCCAACAAAATTACCTTTAAAAACCTTCTCAAATCCCACCTACATAGTTCATGGATATGTACATGCACTGACCCAGGCTAAAGGAACTACTCGGACTCAATGCTATGCAAACTAACACAATATTTCTCTTTCTTAGATGTCACCCTGATTCTACAAGTGCTTTTCAAGTTTCTTCATTTAGAAGTCCAGCCTAACCTAGTCTAATCTTTTCACCTAATTGTTTCCCACTGTACTTATGTTAACAATGTGATTAAGCACACTGCCCTTCTCTGTTTTCCTTTCATGAAATAGCATTCCTGCTACATATATACAATGATCTCTGTTATTGTATTAAGTTGAGAAGTTATATGACATGGCAATTATTTTTGACTCTATTAATCTATGCTATCAATTTATGACATGTATAACTATGACTGCCTGGTCTTTTACTGCCTTAAGTTGAGCACTTTTTCCAGAAAATTGTTATGTGTATTGATATTTTATACTATTTTTAGTTATACTGGAGCTTTTCTCCCTGGGCCTCTGCTGAAAATGAACAAACGGTCCAGTCGGACTTTGCTGGTAAACAAATGTAAAATAAAATAAATAAATAAATAAATGATTATGAGGAAGGGTTCTCTGATGCGTACTTGTCTGCCAGAAAAAAGCTGAAGTGCTGATTGCTGCTCCTGTGGAGCTTCTAAGCTATTTTTTCATGAGGGGGATGAGAATGTACTGAAGTTATGTTACTCTGGGCTGCTGATTTTGCCTCTTCAGGGCTGGCCAGTCAACAGTATTGCTGAGGAAGGACCCAGAGGTTTTGGGAGCTAACCAGTTGCTGTATCTTAGGCATGACCCAACCAATACACTACTGCAGCAGTGGGAATGATGAACATTTACATTTTTGTCAGAGATGGTGAGAATACAGGATACTTCTTTGTGAAGTCATAAGCTTCTAGGGGAAATTTGAATCCATTTCTAGATATTCTTGCCATCACGACCATTGTAAAATGTATATGCTAAGTTCCTTATTTCAAAATCCAAACTAACTAGCAGTTTAAAACTAATATCCTTTAGTCTTAAGATGCAACCAGACTATGTAGTTTATCATTCAACAATCTGTAAGTTTTTCTTTATCAGTCACTTATTTCTGAGTGCAACAGAGTTTTTATTGTTTGTTACATGATAGTTAAATAAAATTTAGTGAACCCATTGATCAGGATGCCATAACAGCCATTACTGAATTAATTAATTATCCATATGAAAAACCTGATAGATGCATACCCATTAATCACTAGTAGTTATCAGAAAAAAATGTCAGACATATTATTATATTCATTTTTTCAGGGTAACTGATAATTACTTTCATAGGCAGGTCATAGTCTTTTTAACATGAATGACTCACAGCTAATGCATCAGTGTACTTTTCCAGTAACGCAGATAATTCCCTTGTCCAAAGACTCCTTCCAAAAACACAACAAAATTGCCATTGTGGCTATTTATTAATAGAATTCAATTAACCAGATCCTTGAAAAATAATGACAAACGAACATTGAACAGATCCAAACTTGTAACACTCAAGTGAACTCCACCTATCCTGTACTATGAATCATTCCTATCATCAAAATCCTTATATCCAATAACACAATCCTATCTTCTTCAAAGCCCTCGGCACTCTATGATTAACAAAGTGTCTAGCTCTCTCCAAACCCATAAATCTATCTGCATGCTCCACTCCAACCTGGGAATAATCTCAGACCATACAATCTCCATTTGTGGAAACCTCTGCTTCATATCTAATAAGTCAGTTACATTCCCCCCAAACAAGGTTCTTTTAGGTAACCCACCCAGTTCATTATCCCTTAAATGAATAGACAACATTTGAGGTATACCTAACACTTCCTGCATCTCACTAACTTTCCCCCAAAATGCTGCCACCTGAATCCTCAACAACCATGCAAAGACATGTTCCATCTGTCCTGGTCCAAATCCAGCATACTTTACCAGGTCAAATCCAAAGCTTTCTTCTCCACCCAGAAAACAAAAGTATAACCCAACAAGACAATGGTTCCATCTGATAAGTAAGAACAAAAAAATTAAACAACTAACAACATAACCTTATCTAATATAAGATAAAAAAGCATTAGACAACCACCTCCCAATCCTATGAATCAACTCCACTGATTTACCACCCTCCACCATATTAGATGCTGTCACCATACCGTAACTCCAAAGCAGTCTTATTCATACATACACAGTATGTTGCAAGTCTAACCTTCTCCTTTCCCAAACAAACAAACAAACAAACAAACAAACAAACAAACAAACAAACAAACAAACAAACAAACAAAAAACAAATTTTCCAAAAATACCACCATGCACCCTCCACAACTGCCTTTCCCAAAATACCGGACATGACAAGTATAAAATGTTACTGTGAAACACAATCTGCTGACCCTTCCCTACCTGGTCTGTTTTTGAGCAGTGTAACCATATCACTATCGAAGAACTAGAAATACAAATGCCCTTTCATCACAATGTTCTCAACACTTTTCCTACTCTAAATGCACTCATATACATAAATACTGCCAATGCCACCCACACTGTATAATCTGCTTGACTGGTCAACAGAGTATACACACTTCTGAACAAAACCCAAAGTAACTGCTTATTGCAGGGAAATGACTATCCATTCTCTCTCTAATCCCTTGACTATCATACACACTATCCATGCTTCTGGGAAATCATTCAAACCAACAATCTTAGCAACTGAACTGAGAGTGGATAAATGTAATCTAATTGGTCTAATTCTTTCACTCAGAAACCATCAATCAACAACATACCTCATCAACAAAACAACTGACCACTTCCTGTTACTCACTGGCAACTGCCTGATAAACCCTGAAAATATAGCTACCTCTGCATTATAAGCCTTCCATGTAGAATTTGACCATGACTTCTGAATCAATCATCGTGCTACACCTGTCCAAGGTTTCATATCTCCTGTGGCAATATCACTGTTTTTTGCCTTGCATCTGGGACTAGGAAAAGAAACCTGAAACTAAAGATGAGAAAGATCTCAGCTATCTCATTAAAATGTCCATGTACATGTTTGGCTGAAAAAAACAAAATTAATTAACATGCTCTGAAATATTAACTTCCGCAACACCAACAAAACCAACATTGGCCTTGTTGTCTTACTTGCCAGAACCTGTACAACTGCTTTGTTATCAGAAAGAAAAATCCCTCTTCTGTTCAGCAACCTTTTCTTTAAAACATAGACACTACAGAAACTGGCAAAAGCTCCAAAAGTGTCATATCTCTGCCATAAATCCAGTCACTCATCAGGCCATCTCACCATGAACCACTTTCCATCAAAGTACTCACCCATGCCATGGGCTCCTGATGCATATGTATACAGGATTAGCTCCACATCTTTCACTCAGTCCTCCTGCCAAAATGACGCACTATTAAAAACACTGTCCAATGTCCATAATGGCAAATCTACCTTCACCATCTGAGAAACCTTAACAGTGGTGCTTGCCCCTACACCCTCTCAACAAATTAGCAACTGACTTAGAAAAAGCCCTATCCAGACCTATAGACCTGCACTCACAATTCATCAGACCAAGCATCTCCACCGTGTCCCTAACTCTCCCCTTCACTCTCCTTCCAGCTGACTCAGTCGTGTCCTTTAACTTAGCTAATGTGTCTGCTGGTAAACAAAATAAATACTTTTGTGCATCCACTGTCAGTCCCAAAAAAGTTCAGTACCTGACTTGGCTATTCAGTCTTATCCTGGCTAATAGCATGCCTAACTCCTTACACATCTCCTGAAATGCAACCTTTCCTGCCTCATCTCCTTGCCTACCCTCATTGATCAACAGGAAACTATCCAAATAATGAACTGCCCTCTGATTAGCAACCTTCTTCTGCCAAATCCACTGCAATGCCCAGCTGAATTTTTCAAATGTAGCACAAGCAACTGCACAACCCCCATTTTCTAGACCAGCACTTAGCAGCTGTATGATTGCCACTACAACCATAATGCACACAATTAAATCTAAGACTTGCCAGGAACATCTACTGGTGGTAAAGACCCTGCAAGTCCCTACTCTATCCCAGTATCTCTTAACTGCCTTTCTTGTTCCCATACACTGTCCAACATAGTTGCTAACCAAATGTCAGCATGCCTAACTTTCCAACACAAGGTTTTGTTGACTGCTTTACATTTACAATAACACAAGTCATACCACAACCAGGTATTACCAACTCTCATCCTTTGTGCCTCCTGAATAGTAAGAAAATATGCCAACAAGGGCACTGCCTGTGATTCATCTTTCTCCAGCACTTCTGCCATGTAATAAACAAAATCCAGGACACAGTTGTCCCAGGTCTGTGCTCTAAACTTGTCTAGTCTCCTCCTACCCAAAGCAGCCTATATGGCAACCATATCCTTAGTTCCAGTATATTCAGAATAACCCAATCTGTGCACCCCTCCACATCAACTAAGTTGAATACATCCACAAAAGCAGCCTTCCATATTTTTTGCTTCACAGCTAAAGTAATGTATCCTAACCTGTCATAAGTTCTGCTCTACCTACCCAATAAGTAGAGCTAAGCTACCTACTCCTTCGCCAGTACCCATGTCCACAGTGGCCAACTAACTCCCCACTTCTTAAACCTGTGCATCAAAAGTCAACAATTCCTGCAAACCATACCTCTCAACCTCTTAGTGCAAGAAATCTGGACAAAGCCCAACAAAATGGGGGGATAAAGGCCCAAAAATAAGGGCATACTTTAAATATTGCTCTTATAAACTTAGAAAGTTGCTAGAGTAAAAGGGCTTGTTTATTGCACATTTTCTGAAGAATTTGAAGTCTGAAACTCAAATGTATGCCATTATTTAGTACTTCAATCCTCAGATCACCTCAGTGATTTGCCAGAAAACCACAAATTTTATGAGGAACAGACCAAAAATATGAGCTAAAAAATATGGACATTCTGCGAAAATCTGGATGGTTGAGGGGTATGCTGCAGCCTTATCTGTAGATGGCTGGGGCCCCAACATCAGAGCTCCATTGGGTCCTCTCTTCACTACACCCACTGATTTCCTCAATCTCTTCTCCACTGTACTACTCCTCCGCTCCTTTACATTTTAACCTCCTCTAGCCTGCTACTCTGTGACCAGCTCCTGGAAGGCTCACTGTTGAAACCCTGGCATCTCAGCATCTCTGAATAACTCCTCTACCTGGGACACTAACCAGGCCTGTTGCTCCTTCAAGGATTGCACCTTGATCATTTGCAAGAAAAGAAAGTTGTAGCTATCCCACATGAACCGACCCCGCATCACACATCAACTCTCAAACATTATTTATCACTCTTCCCCCAGCCCCATGCTGACCTACCATCCTGCCACATCACTAATGAGCCCTATTACCCCTCCCATCCCTTTTCCAATCCACCCTGTTTGCTACCCACCAATGGCAATTCCTCTTAATGACTGCAAGCCATCCTCTACACATGTAATACTACCTTCCAAAACCTACCCCTGATACACTGACTACTTAAATTAATATGCACTTGCCAACTTATTATTGTCTTGTTCACAAAGCCTAAATCCCCAACAATCCTTCACACCAGCCAAACCCTTAAAACAACATCTATGGCTTTGTACTCTCTCCACTTCTGGCAAACCATGCCAAAAGAGACTTAGCAAAGCCTTCCCTAAATATATAAGCTTCTATACTCCCTTAACACCTACCTCACTTCCTGTCCTAACTAATCCATTATTTTATCTTGCATATTAACCACCCTCCCCCTTGCAACTTCTCAGGTATCTTAGGTCAAGGGAGTCTGCAAGCAAACTGAATTTAGAAGAACAAAAAAGATGCCATTTCATTTAAAGAAAAAATGCTTTAATCCCACCGCCCCAAAATATATGTCTATATCAAATAGTGTATTCTTAACATAAGAAATACTCAAGTTGACATCAATGATTCAACAGAATTACTTCAGAACTCAATGTCTTTAAAAATCAAACTGTAGCAACAGTAAAGCAGTCACCTTCTCATACAGAATAAAACACATTTCACTTCATTACAACCACATCACTAGAACATAAACAATGGGCAGGATTCACGAAGCCTCCGTGTAAGAGTTACAAGGCTTACACGGAGGCTGCAGTTAAACGGTGTGACGTCAGCATGTCATGCATATGCATGAGGGCATGCTGAATCACACCTAAGGCTTACACGGTCCGTGGAAGACAGTAGGGGGCGTGTCCATAGGCCAAGCCCTGCAAATGACACGCCCCCAGAAGAGTAAAAGTCCCGAAAGTCAACCCCCACGACAGAGTCCGTGTAAATGTGAATAAACACAACACAACACATGCCCCCACAGACTATGAACATAAAATATATAAATGAACATGTTATATATTTTTTTTAAATTGTAAAGATGTTTGCCCATGAGTGCGCTCATTTGCGCGGGCGTGCCCGTAGCTTAGCCACAGTTAGCAGTCAGTGGAAAAGCATATAAGAACTACATATGCAAAGTAAGCCAAGAAGCAATAGCGTAGCGGTAGAGACGTCGGCTGAAGAGCAGGCAGTCATGGTTCGAGCCCCCCCAACATCAATTTTTATTTTTAGTGAAATAAGCACGAAACAAGTCCCTGACATATATGTACACATATAAAATTATATTTTATGTAAAATGTAATGAAATGGGCCATTTATTTTGAAGAAATGTGAGATAACAAAATAATAAAAAATGCCAGATGTGCCTATAGCTGAGCTACAGTTTAACAAGTTGAGTGCATCTGCCCGTAGGTGAGCAGTGGTTTAACAGGTGTAAAATGAGTGCCCGTAGGTGAGCAGTGGTTTAACAGGTGTAAAATGAGTGCCCGTAGGTGAGCAGTGGTTTAACACGCTGAAACTGTGTGCCCCTAGCTGAGCTGAGCGTAATATGCGTGCTGACAGCCAAATGAAGCGTAAACCAGCGTAACCCATTTGCACGGAGCTGCGCACCGCGCCAACAAGCTAACCGATGGGCAACGGTGAGCAAGCTGTAACAAAACTGCCTTTACACAGACACACCTCCTAGCCTGTGTAGATAGTCATAAAATATAAAAAGCAGTGGCCAGGTTCGAACCCAGGATACCATGCACCATAGTCAAGGTACTGAACCACTAAGCCATGACAGCTGCACTTAGAAATGCAGTAATAGCAAATATATAGGAATGAATAGAAAGAGGAGCATGACAAAGCAGGTTTTGTGAAGCTGATACAATTCCAAAATGGCCAATCACAGATAAGTGCGGGAAAACGGCATATATAAGCCCCATAGGCAGGAATACACAGCATAACCGATTGTAGAACCAACTTGCAGCCAGAATGTCAGGTGTAGGTGAGGGTAGTTGCTTTCGAGCACAGAGGTGGGGTGTTGAGGAGTCCAAATATATGGTTTGGCTCCTTGTCCACAATCATGAGGCCCAACTCATGCAGGGCCAGGTCCTGTGGGGAGCATATAGGTCTGAGGCGTGGGACCAGTTGGCTCATGATCTCACTAGTGCCACAGGGATACCAAGGACTGGTGAGCAGGTCCATCACCACCATGCGGACCTGAAGAGATGGAAGCAGGACCAACTGAACCGTTGGATCCAGGAGGCCCGGCAAATGCCCAACGCCCCACTACTGAGTAAGTTACATCTAATTATTTATGTAAGAAATTAACCTAGCTGATATTATGGAGATGTGTATTCCAATATTACTTTATTTATATTACAGCTGCAGGTGTCCGTTCTGCGAACCGTAGAGCCTATGGCGATAGGCTGGTGCGGTTGCACCACCAGGCAGGTCAGTAATCCTCTCCCTGTAACTGTAAATAAATATAAAAGTATGACAGTTAGCAAAAGAGTGCAGTGTAGTCACTAAGTAATAAAATGTGCAAGTAACAGTGTAAGAGGGTTTGCAAGTATTGCTTGATTACAAAAGTGTGATGCAGTCTGTAATCCAAACAGAAAAATGAAAAAGTCTGAAATAAAGTCTGAAATAAAGATGTCCCACCTGTAATATAATAGTACATAACCTGCAGCAGGCTGAAAAGTACAGCTGCAGAAGCTGAGTAAAACACATGTGTGAAATATATCCCTGTTGAAATACAGAAACATGACAGAAGTGAGACTGTTGGAAAGGATTGTAATAACTACAGGTAAAACATGTCAATAAAGCCTAGAATTAAGTACCATCCTGAATTGTAAAAATAAAACAAGTGAGAGAGTGTGAGAAAGAGTTATGAATCCACCAATAAAGTAGTAATAACTCCTGAATAAAGTATACTGCAGTCAGTACAGAATGAAATGAATGTGACAAGCAGAACCAAACTGCAAAATGTGTTGAAAATGTTACTGCAGCTGGAATGTGTATCCCAAAATCTGGATATGTTGCTCTCAGTCTGCAATATGCAGATAGTATGGTAGTCTGAAATACCAAACATCCACAGTTGTCTATAGCTATATAAAGCAAATGTAGCAGGATGATGTAGCTGAACAGAGCCAGATATGAATGTGTATGAATAAAAATGAAAATGTATATTGATGTAGCAGTAACATTCCTATCACCAACTTGAAGTAGTTATCACATAGGAAACTGTAGGTAGAACTGTAGTGTGTATATATCTGCAGCTATTAGAAATGTACAGCATATGTATTGGTATTTGAAGGTGTTAATTAAATTTTCTTCACCCTACCCTATAACCACATATAATCCATTCCACGTGAAATTGGCATGTGCAATCACAATTAACACCCCTGGACATTTGTCCTGTTGGGTCATACATATTTGCATGTACGTTGATGCATCTGCCCTGTTCATACATCCAAACCTGATGGCCTGTTGCCATCAATCAACCCTGCATGTTGTTGGACTGTGTATTGCTGTTCAAAATATGCATGTGTTATGCTTGCTGTTCAATGGTTTGAATATCTGGGTGTTTGGTTAATGGGAATACTAATGCATGCTGTTACAACTAATTGTGAATGGTATTGTACGTTACTAACCCAAACTGTCATGACATAATGCAAAACATAGGATGACAGGGAAGGCGGGTTCCAGCGGACCCACCTCTCCCACCTCAGCTGGCGAGTGCACCTGGCAGTAGTGCCCAGTCCGGACCCTCCTCCGGTGGCCCTGTGCCACCTGCAGGTGGAAGCGCTGCAGGGGATGGGGCTCATCCCCCCTCTGCAAGTGTGGCCGGAGGAGAACAACCACTCACCCTCCGTAGTGTCCGGACTGTGGTGCGTAGGGAGATCCAGGAAGCTGTTCTTGGGCCCCTACGCCAGCTTGAGGCACAGGTGGCACAACTAACGGCGTACCTGCTGCCCGGCCTACACAGCCCCCAGCACAGCCCCGTCCTGGGCTGTGAAGGCACAGTGGCAACTGCCCATGGGTGGGGATATCAGTTCCACTGTTGCCATCTGTGGGCTCATGGGCTCTAGATATCCAAACATCCATCCCCGTCAATTGTGTAACCCCCCCACATGTGTCATACACCGCCCCTGTATGCGTCTTGTTTGTCTTGTCTGTTGACCTACCCAACCTACCTCCCCAGCTATACCGACTTCCTGTACCTGACATACCACTCTCACCTGAAAAAAAAAAAGGGCACTCTGTACCCACAAAAAATTATGCCCCATACATAGCTGCCCATTTCGCACACATGTCTGCTGGACATGGAAACTGTCAATTACAATTGGCTGTACAACAAGTATTATTGTTGTCCTCACACCTCTCTCAGGGGTGGAAGGTTTCAAATGTCACACCAAATTACAAACATATGCACAGCTGTTGCTGATGAAGAAATGGGCAGCTATGGGCCTTACCTACATCCCTCCTGCAAAACCCGAGCTTGTTTCCCTACTGTCTTACCCTCTTTGTGACCCCTTTTTCACCACTTTCCTGTCTCCCCATTTTCATTTCTTTCAAAGAAAATAGCGCGGGTGTGCACAAGAGTAAGCACTTTTAAGCGGTTGTAAACGGGTGTGCGCAGTGCGCATGCGTGAGCTCCACGCAAACCAGCGCTAACCTGGTTACAACTGCTTAAAAGTGCCTTAGTCACTCTGAATGACAAGTCCTGTAGTCTGCTCAAAAGCAAAATAAAATCCCACTGTCAGTCCCAAACCCAGGACCTTGCAAACAGTAGTCTGCATGACTTACCACTAAGCCATGACTGTTATATAAGAACATTGTGCTACAATAAATATATCATGTAATAGTAGGAATGAATGTAAAGGGAATATAGGATGTGTAGTACACAAAGCATGTCATGTATATTTACTGTCAAATGTAGTGGATTTCTAGAATAGTAGTGTGTGAACAGAAACAGCCATGCTAGTTGGTAGCTAGTAGGTAATAATGTGACTGTAGCACCTTGCAAGCCACACACATACTCACAGCAGGATAATCACTGCCCATACCCCACAACCTCTTACAGGAACACATCCGGACTAAGTAATAAAAAATGTGGAGCAAAGGGCCAAAAACAGGGATACATTCCAAATAATGCTACAACAAACTTAGACAGTTCAGAGAGTAACAGGTTCTGCATTTTGTTGGATGTTTGGAAGGGTATGAAGTCTGAAACTTAAATGTTTGTCACTATAGTCTGACTTGAGCCCACAGTGATTTGCCAGAAAAAGCTGTTTATGAGATATTGACCAAAATATGAGGCAAAAATGTGGACAACCTGCAAATATCTGTACACTTGAGAGGTCTGACACTGCCATATTTGAATAGTTAAGAGCCTAGACATAGCAACAGTGACTGAGTTACAGGGATGCCCCACAGACTCCCTGTGAAATGTACAAACAGTAGGCAGAAAGGTGTTACAACACATGCAATGGTAACTATGAAGTACTGAAAGTATGCACCACTTGCACGGCAGAAATAGTGTAGTAATACATATGCTCATGCTATCCCACAGTCACAACTGCAGAATACCAGACAATTTAATGGGTGTACCCCACTGATATGTACCATTCCATGAGGCAGATAAAAGATGCACCTGAGAGTCTCTGGGGCCTGCTCAGCAGCATACTCAAATACCCTAATAGATGTCAAGGCCCACACCATGGCCAGACCACACTGCATGCAGTAACACCCTAGCAGATATAGCAAGCATTCCAAGGTGTGAATGTACATGGAAAATAGGAAAGCCACAGCAACACACTACAGTCAAGACACCTAGCAGGCATACAAGTAGTGAATGTAAAGGGCAAATATTGAAGCCATAGCAACAAAGTGCAAGAGCCACTGCTATACACCAGTTACACCACATGTCCCACAGGAAAGCACACACACCCACATTAACAGTAGTAGTAGTCTTAGGTGTCAGTGTACATACACACTTAGTACAGGAAACTGGAGAAATGAATGGAGAAATGTTAATCTACAACACAGCCGGAAATATGAGAGATACTAACCTTTACACTCACAGAACAGTGTCCACAGCATACCAGCATGGTCCCTGCCCTTAAAATCTGAAAGGGCTATGCCTATCTCACATACCTTTTTATAGCACTGTCCTGAAATCACAGTGAGAACTGCAATCAGTACACAACTGGCTGCATGCAATTAGCAAATGCTGGCTAACAATTGGTGCAGAGGCCATCACATGGACATATGCAGATACCTACAAAAGCATGCTGTACTCCCAGTCCACACATGCAATACTTTCATTGCACCCTGTGGAGGTAGGGAGAGACAGAGAGAGAGAGAGAGAGAGAGAGAGAAAAAAATAACATACACAAACAAAACCAGTCAGCAACAACCACTTGAAAGCTGACAACTGGCAAGTGGAGCAGCAGGACACAAAACCAGATGGCAACACAAGCAGCTGTGACAAACACAGGTAATGTAAAGTAATACTATAAAAGTCTACATACTGTGAACCCTCCATATGTGTCATTGGTCTGTATCCATATGTATATGAAGATGTGCACAGGGCAGGGGACATACAGCAACTATCAGTGAAGGCTGTACATACATATGTATGTGAGGGCATCTATGTGCACATATCAATGTAGGTTGAATGTAGGTTGTAGTGCAATGTACAAAGTAGGTTTCACAGTTATGTATGTTTAGCAGTATGTTAGTGTGTGTATACAGTTTTGTAAACAAACATGTTGATATACCTATCTATCATATGGATATGTATGTATGTCAATATATGTATGTATGTATGTATATATATATATATATATATATATATATATATATATATATATATAATATGCATATATGTATACATACATAGAGAGGGATGTAGGAATACATAGACAGATGTAGATAGATAGAATATGTACAAACATATATATGTAATACACACATACAGATATAGATATATGTAGATACATATACATAGACAGACAGATCTGACTATCTACAGGTATGACTGTATATGACGATCTCACATGCCTCCTGTCCCACCCCCTCTGTCACTCTCACCCCCTCTCTGTCACACCCCCTCTCCATATCTATAGCAATATATGTACATCAATATATATATGTGTATATGTATACAGACATATATATATATATATATATATATATATATATATATATATATATATATATATATATATATATATATATATATATATATATATATATATATATATATATATATATATATATAGAGAGAGAGAGAGAGAGATGTATATATATTCTGAGTGAGGCACATGTGTACAGATGTATTGCAACAGGTGCCTGGTGACAAAGGCATGGAGTGAACACCAGTGTCAAAACTGGAGTACCATACCCCATTTCAAATCACCTACACCAGTAACCACCAGATATGTGATTGGCTGCCCACCACTGCATGTGTCAGGGGTGAACAGGGTCATAAATGTGTACAATAGTCCCCCGAATGATATTCACAGTGGCACACTATTCCTGGAATACCTGCACATGGTATGTGTCAGCAGACATGGTGTGTCAGCTATGGACATGTAGGTCAGTGTACCCTCCACACCACACAATGGCTGCCACGGTATGTACCTCACATGACAGCTACAGATATGGAGAAGGACACAGTGACATGTACAACACTGTGACAATGCACTCAAACACATTACCAATGCACAGTGACTGACAACACCACAGAGTACACACATACTACCCACATAGAGGTTACCACTCCTGGATTTACATACTTAAGTCACACCCATGACAGATGTCCAACAACCATAGTAACACCTCACACCATCCACAACCTAAATGACTGCTGTGTGTCATCCATGACACTGCAGTAGAGAGCACATGGCGGAGGTACAGGTTCCTACCCACAGATAAGACATACCCTGCAATAAACCACACAGCATTAAGAAGCAAGACTCCCCATGAGTACATGTCACACATACCCCTGCTGAATGTTAGTCAGATAGGTAATATGCCATATGAGTCACCCTGTGTAACTGTTTGACAGGAGCAGGTACCATCACATCACATGTGTCACAATGGTCAGGGTAGCAGAACAGTATGCTGCTGTAGTCCCAGGGGCAATAGCATATTGTATTGTATTGTAATGTATTGTATTGTGTTGTATTGTATTGGTATGTAGAGGTGCCTCCTTCGTGGAGTGGAACCACTGCTGCTGTATGCCAGTGTACAGGTACATATCCTGTAGTCAGGCTAGTGTTACATAGCACTTCTATATGTGTGTTTAGCTCCTCTTGGAGTTCATGTAGCATGCAACCAGGATACCATCAGGTTCCATTTATGTTGTGTTTTCTGCTTTTCTGAGGGTGGCTCTCACCTGGACATCTGTGATGACAGGGAGGTTACAGTCAGCTGGGATAAGTATGTCTTATTTTGGGGGAGAGGGAGGGGGGAAACCTGCACTGAACCTGTCTGCCACAATGTTGCCAATATCTGTGGGTTCAGTGAATTATTTGTTGTTGTGTACTAACTATGAGCATATTGGAGGGTTTCTGACCAGGTTGCTAACATAACTGAAGAAGGCCTTGTGGTTATCTGTAGGTTCCCTGTTGATTTCCCTCTCAAAGTTGCCCATGGATATTTGTATGAGAGAAAATAGCTCCTTACTAGTGCTGATCAGACATGCCTTCCCTTTATGGAATTATGCTCTGCATTGCAGTAGCTTCCATCTTTTGTTATACAATCTGTCTATGGCTGGGGTCCACCAGACAGGATGCTGTCCCTTTGTGGAGAGTGTCTTGGTCTTATATGGGATTGCATGATCCATGCATTCTCGGAGATGTCCATAGAAATCATTTGTGAAGGGGTCAGCATTGTGGGTTGTGTCTTCCACTGGCCCAGTGGGCTTAAAGGATACCATGTCAGTGTTATGAAGTGTAAAGTTTGCATTTGAAATGTTATTCACTGTAGTCGTTTGTGCTGGTGGTGGAGGTGGGATATGTATATCCAGGGCAATTAGTTTGTGGTCAGCTCACAGTAGTTGATGATGTACCCCATACAGTACCTCGATACAAACCCCCAGAGTGAGGAGGTGCTTTGGACCTGAATCAGTGTTCTGACTGCTGGGGTTTGGTAGTATGTCGTATGGAGTGTGCCAGGTACTGTTGCACAGTTGTTGGCTGAGCACTGATACCTGGCCATTTACATGTGTATCCACCAATAGACAGACAGATGCTATA
Organism: Protopterus annectens; assembly: GCF_019279795.1. Classification (NCBI taxonomy): domain Eukaryota; kingdom Metazoa; phylum Chordata; order Ceratodontiformes; family Protopteridae; genus Protopterus; species Protopterus annectens. The sequence continues at coordinate 319,084,994 of NC_056736.1, forward strand.
TATGTGAGATATGTTGTATCACAACAGTCGAGTAGCATGTGTAGTATGTGTGCCAAATTCTGCTGACATATTTTGCTGATATCATGTTATTTCCTTTTTCAGGACCATGGCTCACCAGCGCAATCCAGCGCACTCTGCAGCTGAGGATGAGGAGATACACCAGAGCCTGGTGCAGGATTATGCAATACTCTTTTCCCGCACCAGCCAGAATCAGCAGGAGAGGGCTGCACTGTGGCAAGACCTGGTCCATCGGGTAAATGACATAGGCACGCATAATAGGACATATGAGCAGGTACGACATCACTGCAGTGATTTAATCAGAAATGTCCATCAGCGTGCATCGGATATCCACAGGCAACAGGTTGCCACAGGTGGTGGGGTGGCTACACATCCCCACTCACCAGACTGGAGGGACTACTCATAAGTGTTGTGGCTCCAGCCCGCCAACAACAACAACAGCAGCAGACCTGCATTATGATGGAGGCTGGAGCCACGCAGCAGCAAGACTACGAGCGTGCAGGTAATATGCCATATGTATAGTTGACTGTTGTGTACACTGGTAGTTAATGCATGTGTGAGGTGTGTCCTTGGTTTGTAGCTGTCATCATAGTATTTAATGTGCAAGTGTGATATTCTCAATATCAGCAGCTGACCTGTGAAAGGCGACTGTTGTACTACTGACCTGTATCATACTCAGTAACAATGGCACAGTTGTGCCCACTGACATTAATTTCCTCACTTCTGCAGGTCCCTCCGGTGTAACAGCAATGCAGCCTATCCATGCTGGTGAGTGTGTATTAACAATACCTTTAATAGTCTTGATAGTAATAGTAATATTAGGCTCACTGAGTAGTGCTCTGTGTATGCATGCAGGTGTGTCTGTGTGTTGATATCTCGCATACTGAGTAGTGTGCAAGTGTGCAACTGTGTGCATGTGTGCAACTGTGTGCATGTGTGCATGTGTGCACCTGTGCACCTGTGCATGTGTGCATGTGTGCACCTGTGCATGTGTGCATGTGTGCACGTGTGCATGTGTGCACCTGTGCATGTGTGCATGTGTGCACATGTGCATGTGTGCACCTGTGCATGTGTGCATGTGTGGATGTGTGCACCTGTGCATGTGTGCATGTGTGCATCACTGATAACATTGTGTAGACATTGTAAACTGTGTTTCCTGTTTCCCTCCCACAGGTTCTGGTGCTGCTCTGGTGTCATGCAGCAGGGAACCTGAATCAGGTGCCACAGGTACTGATAATGATGACATCTGTGTAATGGCACAGGAAGGTATGCCAGGGTCCGTCATTGGTCAGCCAATTGACAGTACACAGCTGTCAACCCCATCAATGCGCACAGTTATCCTGCCAATACACCCTTTGTCACCAATGTCCCTAGGTGATGGACAGGATACAGTGGGCATTGACCAGGGTAATGTGGTATCTGTGGCATATGCTTCCCCACACAGCAGCCATGGGCATGGCCCTGAGATGGTACCACACAGACAGATGTCCAGGGGTTCTCGTGGGAGCATCCGTGGGTGTACTGCCCCTGTCAGACATGCCCACAGAGGTCTTACAACCTCAGCTATGTTTCGGGCTGTCATGCAGGCACAGTCACGTATGGAATGGTACACCAGACAGGGTCTGAGGGAGCTGACAGCATGTCGCACAGCCATGACTGACAGTATGCGTGACATTGCGGCTGCCATCCGTAATTTCACTGATGTCATCGACAGACGTTGTGGGGACATATTAGACCGGTTCCATAACTACATGTCCATGAGCCAGGGCGATGGTGGATGGTTGAGGCATCGACGTGGGCGTATGCCAGCAACAGCAGCAGCTGGCAGTCATCGCGGATGACAACAGGGCCGCGGCCACCCCCATAGTGCCAGCAGCAGCCCCAGCAATGCTGGGTCTGTGCTGTCATCAGACCGCCCCAGGAGACCACGTGCATGTGGCTCTGGACAGGCCCGACAGGGATCTGTGTCCAGTCAACGTACACCTGCTTCTGATGACAGTACCCAGTCTGGATTGGTACCGGATATGGTCCGTAGCACCCCTGCAAGGCACAGGTACCGTGTCCGTGGCCACAGACACTGATCTGTATGACCTGGCAGGTACAGTCTGTGGCTGTCCACAAACACCAGTATATGGCAGCCATGAGGTGGAACTGTGTGCATCCATACACACATGCGAATTGACAACACGTAGGGCTACCGCATACACGCACACACTGCATCAACATTGCCCCACCTTGTACTGCTGTCCCTCACCAACACACATACACATACATGTCAATTGGTGGTATCAGTGGCAGACTCAGGTATACCAAGTTCACACCCTGTGCATATGATGAAACTGTGCCACCTCCTGCAATCTGTAACATCAGTGCAGGTACAGGTTAACATGTTGCTGATGCACAGGGTGACTACATAGACGTGTAGTAATAGTATCATGTTGTTAACAGTACTGTGTGCTGATATAATTGTGGGTATATCCCAGCATGCCTGATGCAGTAAGGGTGTGATTGTCTTGTACTGTTGTCTACACCCATGGTAAGTACCATAGTGTATCATCTGCACATGTTGGCATACTGGTGGTAAGGATGTCAACAGAAGGCTACATACATAGGTAGCACAGGGGATAAGGTAATGAAAGTATTGATACGCAATGATGGACATGTAAACTGCAAGTGGCATGTTGCCCACACTGGACTCTGCAATGCAGATGTTTGAGGATGTTGATATGTGTGCAGTACTACACGACTGGTACAGGACACACAGGAGCACCCTAGTACTGCAAGCTCACATCTCATACCATGCTAGACAGCCCCAACACACAAAACTAACTGTCACAGGAGGGTGAGTCCCCATACATGTCAGGGATACTGTGGTGGCAGGCCAGGTAGCATACATCCTACTAAGTATGGAACCACTGAGTGAAGGCTCAGTGTCTGTTATTTGACATGTGTATTACTGCAGGTATGAGTGCCTGGGTTTCCATCCAGTTATTGTACATCCTGACAGTACATGGTCTGTACACTTGTGTGCGCTGAGACTGGACCCTAGCCATCTGACCTGTGTATTTCCATGTACATGTGTATAGTGCCTGCATATTTGCACTGTTACCTACTGGAAGTGGTACAGCTTGTTTGTTGTACAATGGACTACATGCAGCCCTGCTTACTGTAGCTTTGTTTGCATGCATGTTTGCTTGCAGTTACCCTGGAACACTGATCCCACCTGCAATGCAGAGTTACAGAGCTTCTGTGGACTCCTAGTGACATCAGCATAGCTTACTATATGTATGTCCATGTCTCACTTGACAGAACGTCACTGTTTGTCCTGTTCACATGTACGTTGCCTGTGACATTGCATATGACTTACCTGGCATTTGTCCATGTGAGCAGTCATATATGCCAGTGCTAACTAATCACAGGCATTACACCCTAACATACTCACCTTCTGTTGAACCACCTGCTTCGCTAAGGATGGCTTGCACCTGTCACCCCTGGGCTTTCAGATATTGGCAAAGGCTCTTGCTACCCCCATAGTGCCTTTTTTAGGCAAGGCTCAAAAGACAAACCCACCTCCATAGGTATCACAAGGGATAAGAAACTAAGAGTAATGCTACTCAACGCCAGAAGTCTAAACCTCAAGATGCACGCACTCAAAACTCTCCTTAGCATGGAGAACATTGATAGCTGTGCAGTAACAGAAACCTGGTTCAGGGCTCCCGAGAGCACCCCAGCACTACCACGTTATACCTCATACCATGCTTTTCGGCCCCAAAACTTGGACCGAACCACAAAAGGAGGGGGAGTATCGATATTCATCAAAGATACCCACACCTCCAGGTTGGTGGCAAAGCACGAAGCATCAGAGACTATCCATGTGCAACTAACAGTGGGTAAAACTGCCTTCCAGTTTATAGCCTTCTACAGACCACCCTCCCAAACCCAGGAACCCCACTGAGCCTTCCTGAGAACACTGGAAAATATGAAGGTCTCCCCAAACACCATTATATTGGGTGACTTCAACTACCCAAACATAGACTGGGAGCATTACTCTAGCTCCAACACCCTAGCCCAAAGGCTCCTAGAATTTATAAACTCAAATGCTATGGAACAACTTGTTACCACTCCCACAAGAGGGGAAACATACTGGACCTGATCATCACCAACATGGGGACTCTATGCTCCAGACCAGAAGTGTATCCCTCACTGGTAAGATCAGACCATAAACTAATCTCACTGGATATTCACATCCCGACCCCACCCCCTGCCCAGAAAACCACAGTGAAAAACTTCTCTAAAGCAAATTTCACACTCCTCAAAACCGAGGTGGAATCCTTCAAAGCCCCCGGGCCTGTGGAAAATACGGCCCAGACCGCAGAATCCTTTATAAATGCATTCTATGAACATCTTCAGGAATTCATGGATCATGTGATCCCAAATAAAACCAAGACCCAATCCTCCAAAGGCAGACGTCCTGTCTGGTGGACCCCAGCCATAAACAAACTATACAATAGAAGGAGGAAGCTACTAAATGATAGAGCAAAATCCCAAAAAGAGAAGGCATCACTGATCAGTATTAGCAAAAAACTATGGGCACTCATAAAATTGTCTAAGGCCAGCTTCGAGAGAAAAATTGCACAAGACACTAAGGATAATCACAAGGCTTTCTTTAGTTATGTTAGGAACCTGGGTGGTAATTCCCAGATATGCTCAGAATTAGTCCAAAATGACAAATAATACAGCGAACCCACAGACATTGCCAACATCCTAGATGACAGGTTCAGCACAAACTTCTCCCCCCCTTCCACACCAAAAGGGCAAATATCTATCCCAGCAGAGTGCTGCCCCCCTGACATCTCAGATGCTCAGGTAAGAGCCGCCCTCCAAAGCAAAAACACAGCATCAATGGGACCAGACGGTGTCCCGGGCTGTGTCCTACATGAACTCCAAGAAGAGCTAAACCCAAACATAACACTACTGTTCAATCTCAGCCTTACTACAGGATATGTGCCCAAAGAGTGGCGTACAGCAACAGTGGTCCCTCTCCATAATGGTGGTGCCTCAACGGATCCTGGAAACTATCGCCCCATAAGCCTGACTAGCTTGGTCTGCAAAGCTACGGAAAGGATCATCATGGACCTCATAAATAAAGATATTGGGGACCTACAGACACTGGATCCTACCCAGTTCGGCTTTGTTAAGGGCAGATCCTGCCTCCTAAACCTGGTTGATTTCTTTGAAACAGTCACCAAGGCCATTGACGAGGGGAAGGTGGTCCACACAGCCTACCTGGACCTCGCAAAGCCTTCGATACAATACCCCACTCGGCATTATAGATAAGCTCACCAGCTTAAATATAAACCCCTATGTCACTAGATGGATTGCAAACTGGCTCAAGGACAGAACCCACATGGTTAGAATTGCTGGAGCCATGTCAGACTCCAAACCAGTTACAAGTGGTGTCCCACAAGGCTCAGTCCTGGGACCTCTCTTGTTCGGTATATATTTCTCGGAGGTACAGGCCAACACGGAAGGACTGTGGCTGACCAAGTTCGCAGATGACTGCAAACTGGCCATAATCGACTCTCCAGCCGACACAAGCATCCTCCAAAAGGGCCTCATAGAAACAGACAACTGGTGCCAGAGCCATGGCCTCAAGCTAAATGCCAAAAGTGTATAGTCATCCCTTTGGCAAAACAAAGTGCCACAAATTACCACATAGGTGGTAATCCATTAAGTACAGAATAAGTAATTAGGGACCTGGGGACCCAAGTTGATAGCAATCTCTCATTTGACAACCACGTGGCCAAAGTGGTTAGAAAAACATTTTATATAGCCCACCTAATCATGAAGGGATTCACATGTAGATCAGGGGAGGTCATCTTGCCTCTTTACTCATCCCTCATCAGGCCCATGATTGAGTACAATGCCCCTTTTGGGATGTACCTTACCAGACACCTGCAGCAACTGGAAAGACCCCAAAAGTACCTCACCAAGTGGATCAAAGGGCTCAAACAGATGCCATATGCTGCCCGGTTAAAGAAACTCCAGCTCTACTCAGTGGCATACCGCCTGTTCAGAGGCGATCTGTGCCTGACGTATAAAGCCATGTCCAACCCGGAATTAATGGACATGCTGCACCTCAGAAAATCCAAATCCCATCGAGCTACGCTCGAGAGACTTTAACCTCAGCACTGAAATAAATAGGACATGCTGGAGGGACAGATTCATAACCCAGAGGCTCCCTTCACTCTGGAATAAAATCCCAGTCCAGGTTAGGCAGAGTCCCTCACTGACTCTCTTCAAGAGGAATCTTGATGAGTGGATGGGAGATTGTAGGTTTACCCCGGGTATCACTTCTGTATCACTGTTAGACAGAGGCACAGTATACTAACCTCGAAAAGGGCATAGCAAAATAAATTTAAAATGGGTGGCGAAAGCCAAACACATTCTGGCTAGGCTTATAAATGCCCTAGGGCAGATAGCCTAGTATGAACCTATGAACCTATGTTACTTGTTCCCCATTGGCCCTATGTGCTGTTAATCACCATGGCAATCACAATACTATGGTAGCATGTGCAAAGGTCACTTGTCAGTCACCTCTATGGTACAGTTGTGGAATATGTGGGTCATGTGGCAATGTCACAGCTCCCACATGTACACAGTCAACCCTCTCCCATACACATGGATGTACAACACATGTATGAGATCTAACCACATAGCCAAACTGGGGACTAAGCACTCTGAACCCAGTACTGGCATAACCTGTCAGGTGGCATGAAATACTACAGTGACTACAATACGAGTCTGATGTAGACCTACACTGACAGCAATCCAAACACGTGAACACACTGGGCCATTTGTGGAGCCTCAGAATAGCATCCTGCCTGAGCAGCAGACACCTCTGCAGCTGGCACACAGGCATACGTTAAGCCAGAACACAGCATGCAACACATAGCACACAAATCCTGTGTGCCAAACAGTCACAGCCTGTACGGCTAGACAACACACCTGCTACAGTTGTGTTAGGTACCTTTATTGTCCGGTACAGTGAGGTCCCGCTCACCAGGCTGGACAAGGTGAAGGTCACAGTGATATGCCCGTGGGGCACTATGGTCCACCACATAACACAAGCATACAGGTCAGTCAGAGGCATGGACACATATGACTCAGTCATTGTCCATGCCACTATGGCTGACCTGTGATGTACCTCCCTGCACTACATGATAGGGAACATGGAAGGGCTCTCTGAGCATGTGGCACAGACTGGTATGACCCTGACCTTGGTTGGCATCATACCCTCACCAGGAATGCTGACGTATTACTGAATGCTGATGAATTACTGTAGCTACAACACCCTAGCTGAAAGGTTCCTAGCATGTAGTCACTGCATTGCTATGGAACAACTTGTTACCACTCCCACAACAGGTGAAAACATGCAGCACCTGTTCACCAACAACATGTAGACTGTATGCCCCAGACCAGATGTGTATCCCTCACTGCTAGGATAATACCATATACATCTCACACTGTATATACACATACCACATGCAGCACCCACACAGAAGACCACAGTCATAATGTTATCCAGTGCAAATTCCATGTATTCACATGTGGCAGGCGTCAGACATGGGAACTATTGAAGGTCACAGGTACATATGTGTATTTGGCACACACATACATCATCTGTGTCCATTGCCATTACTGGTTTAATCGATGTCATGCATTATTGTGAACAACAACCCACACACATGGGCATTCTGTGTGACAAAAACACACGTGGCATGTGTGGAATTCAAAGCCATAACTAACTGTGCTATGACAGTAGTGAGAGACGCAGTAGCAGAGCGTGCTATTTGCATTACTGGGAGATTTGCCCTCTTCCACTGTACTTGTAGGGTGCTGACATCATGTCTGTGTAGAGATTGGAATATGCAGCAGTTGGTGTGTTGTACTGGTTGGCAAAAGGGTCAGTTCTCTCACACATGTAATTGCACACACCCTATTTCCACCCCCCCCTACACACATAAATTTGCAGGATTCAAACCCCTACCTAACTATATTATGACACTCGAGACGGATGCATTAGCAGAGCGTGCTATTCGTATTACTGGGAGGTTTCCTTTCTCCTGCTGTACTTATAGGGTGCTGACATCATCAGTGTTTAGAAAGAGGAATGTGCATCCTGTAGTGTGTTCTCCTAGTTGCCAAAAGGCGACATTTCTTTCATACAGAATTCCATACACAGTGAGCATTATGCAGGATTCAAACCCCTACCTAACTATGTTATGACACTCGAGACGGACGTATTAGCAGAGTGCGCTATTCACATTACTGGGAGCTTTCTCTTCTCCTGCTGTACTTATAGGGTGCTGACATCATCAGTGTTTAGAAAGGGGAATGTGTATCCTGCAGTGTGTTTTCCCAGTTGCCAAAAGGGACATTTCCCTCACACACACACCAACCCTGCTCACCCACTGAGCATTTGCAGGATTCAAACCCCTACCTAACTATATTATGATACTTGAGTGAGACGCATTAGCAGAGCGCACTATCCGAATTACTGGGCATCTGCTCTGCACCTGCAGTATTTATAGGGTGCTGACATCATTATTTCTACAGAGGTATGTACATCTAGTACTACCTGTCAGGTGGGGGATAGCATATATATGCATTTGCAGCCACCTACGTCAGGGTCAGATATGCACATCGCACTGGCAGGTTATGTTCTATACCATGCTTCGTGATCACAGGACCTGTAACACACAACACAACCAGTTCGGACCATCCCTCCCACATCCAGGACACACACTTTGCTTCCCTGGGAACAGTGCCAAGATATGCAGGTGTTCACATACACCATTCCAGTTGTTAACGTCAGGTACAGGTATATTGTGTGTGGGAACTACTCAGGCCTCTACAACATTACCCTACAGCCACTACAATTGTGAGTCCATGTGCTATGGCAGAACCACTCACCACAGCCACAAGGGGGAATACATATTGCACCTGACCATCTGCAACATGGGTACTCACTGTTCCACACCAGAGGTAGACCACCATTGTTGATATCTGACCATACCCACCTTTCCCTGGACATCCATATCCCATCCCCACCCCAGGCAAGGTTGTCACTGCAAACAAAGTGTATTTATCAAAAGCAGACTTTACACTTGTGAAGACTGGGGTGGAAGACTTCAAAGGACCCATGCTGGGGGAGTATACAGGCCACTCTGCATAATCCTTGACAATTGCATTATATGAGCATGTGGAAGGTTTGCATTGATCATGCTATCCCAAATATACCCATGACTGCTCCACAACAGGACACCTGTCAGGTGTACACCAGCCATATATGAGCTGTCCAACAGATGGAGTGAGCTAATACATTGCAGAGCAGTAGCCCACAGAGGGAGGACATCTCTGAACAGTACTGGCACAACACTTCAATCCCTCATAATCATCACATCAAAGTGTTGACAGTGAAATTGTCCAGACAATGCAGATAAGGCTCCCCTCAGTCTGTTATTGACGCCCACTTACTGCTTGAGGTCCTCACCAACCCTCTTCCAGCACACACCAACAACATGGATGTGGCTTAGCAAATTCAACCCCTGGGATCTCCACTGTGTCCCTGCTTGACAGAGGCACAGCACACTAGCCTCACACGGTGCCTTATGTGACCTACTTTACAGTGGCACAGTACCCTACTGTACTGGGGAGGCAGACGCCAAGCACACTCTGGCTAAGCTGTCATTCCCTAGGGCAAACAGCCTAGTGTTGACCTCTACACCCATATGTTTAATTGTCAGATGCACAATATTTGTTGCTGATAGACTGTTTGCAGGTCTTTATTGCCATAGCATTCCCTGTTTCTATGAACAACTTGTGTATCTGTGGAAGATGTTTGAATATGAGAGGGATCCACTATATTACGTATGTCTCTGTAGTCATTTAACTGTGTGCACTGGGCAGATTGCTGTAATGTGGTTGGTTCCTGGAATTACACATACAAATACCGGATATGTGTGACCAACTGCTAAACTGAGATTTGGCCTGTGTGTGTGAGCATGCCCAGTTCAGGCTTTCCATGGCATGTTGTCTGACATATGTCTCATTTATCAAAGTGTGCGAGCATGCCCAGTGTGAGCTTTCCATATGTTGAACTCTGCAGCCCACCACATTTGTGGATGAGTGTGAGCTTCAACAATATCTCACGTTTATGGTTGTGTGTTGTGTGTCATGTTGTGTAGTTACTGTCCAACTGCTTTGTGTCTGAACACAACAGGGATTATACTGTGCCTGCAGGGTTTGCATGGGATACTTTGCATACAGTTGTCAACATCCTTTCATAATGACCTAACACTGTAGTACCGTATAGTGTACTGGTTCAGTACTTTCACTGTGGTGGACAGTATCCTGGGCTTTAGTCCTATCACTGCTTTACATTTTCATAGTGAGCACAACAGCCTGGTTAGGGGCCAGTTGTGCACATCTGACCATGTTGCATTATGTTCAGATATGAACTACTTAAACCAGGCTTGTCCAACATTGGTAGTGTATTCCACAACATAGGTGTACATTGGCAAACACTAGCGATGTGCCCTAGGCCATTTCTAATGCTAGTCGGATAGTGTGTTTGTCCTTCGACACACATTGTAAGTGGAGTTTGCCATGACATATGTCATGGTTAGTATACTGTGCCTCGTCTACCCGTGACATAACAGTGATACCCAGGGTAAACCTACCATCTCCCATCCACTCATCAAGATTCCTCTTGAGGAGAGTCGATGAGTGACTCTCTGGCTAACCTGTACTGGGAGTTTACTCAAGAGTGGGGTTGGCTTCTGTGTTATGGATCATTCAGTACAGCTTGTCCTATGTATGTCAGTGCTGGGGTTCAGGTCTCTCATGTGCATAGCTCACTGCCATTCAGATTGTACAAGGTGCAGCATGTTCATTGATTCCAGCTTGGACATGGCTTTATACATCAGGCACAGCTTGCCTCTGGGTGGGCAGTATGGCAGTGTGCGGAGCTGCAGTTTGTTTAATCAGGCAACACATGGCATCTGTTCAAGCTCTTTGATACTCCTGGTGAGGTACTTTTGGGGACTTTACAGTTGATGGAGGTGTCTGCTGAGGTACATCCCACAGGGGCTATTGTAGTCAATTGTAATGCTGATGAAGGATGACTGCAGAGCCACAATGACCTCCCCTTATGTAGATCTGACAACCTTCATGATTAGGTGGGTATATGGTATGTTTCTGTAACCACTACAGCCACATGCTTGTCCAATGCAGGATATCTATCAACTTGTGTCCCCAGGTCTCTCATTATATGTTAAGTACTTAATGGGTTAACACATATGTGGTAATTGGTGGGCACTTACTGAATATCCACAGGGGTTGACTATACACTTTTCTGCAATTAGCTTGCTGACATGGCTATGGCACCAGTTGTCTGTTTCTATGTGGCCCTTTTGTCGGATGCTTGTGTCAGCTGGAGGGTCAGATATGGTGGCCATTTTGTAGTCCTCTGCAAACATGTTCAGACACAGTCCTTCCATGTTGGCCTGTACCTATGGGACATATATACCAAACGAGGGAGGTCCCAGGACCAAGCCTTGTGGGATGCCAGTTGTATCTGGTTTGTAGTCTGACATGGCTGCAGCCTGTCTGACCATGTCAGTTCTGTCCTTGGTCTGGTTTGCAACCCCTCTACTGACATAGGGGTTTATATTTAAGCTGGTGAGCTTATCTATAATGAACACGTGGGGTACTGTATGGAAGACTTTGCAAGGTCCAACTACGCTGTGTGGACCACATTGCCCTCATCAATGACCTTAATGACTGTTTCAAATGAGTCAAACATGTTTAGGGGCAGGATCTGCACTTAAGAAAGCCACACTGGGTAGGGTCCGGTGTCAGTAGGTCCCCAATATCTTTATGTCTGCGGTACATGCTGATCCTTTCCATTGCTGTGCAGACCAAGCTTGTCAGGATTCTGGGGTGGTAGTTTGCAGTATCCATTCAGGCAACACCTTTGTTGAGAAGGACCACTGTTGTTGTACACTGCTCTTTGGGTACATATCCTGTGGTAAGGCTGACATTGAGCAGTAGTGTGATTTGGCATTCCATTCTTCTTGGAGTCCATGTTGGACTCAGCCCAGGACACCATCTCATACCATTGCTGCTGTGTGTTTTGCTTTGTAGATGCTGGCTGTTACCTCAGCATCTGCAATGTCAGGGGGCCAGCAGTCTGCTGGGATAGATATTTTGCATTCTGGGGGGGTTGGGTTTGCACTGCACCTGTCAGGTTGGATGTTGGCAATATGTGTGTGTGTTTGGTATGTTGTTTGTAATATTTGAGTGATTCAGAGCATATCTGTGAATTCCCAACAAGGTTCCTACCATCAGTTAAGAAAGCCTTGTGATTATCCTTAGTGTCCTGTACAATTTGTATCTTCATAGGTTCATAGGTTCATACTAGGCTATCCACCCTAGGGCATTTATAAGCCTAGCCAGAGTGTGTGTGGCTTTCACCACCCCTTGCTATGTGAATATTATGGCCATTTATGATTTACTTTACTGTGCCTCTGTCTGGACGTGACACAGTGAAGACCCCCAGTGTACATCTACGATCATCCATCCACTTGGCAAGATTCCTGTTGAAGAGTGTCAGTGAGGGGCTCTGCCTAACATGGAGTGGGATTCTGTTCCAGGGTGTTAGGAGCCTCTGGGTTATGTATCTGTCCCTCCAGCACATCCTATTTCATTATGTGTTGAGGTTGACATCTCTCACTCTCACAGCTCCGATGGCTTTGGGTTTTCTTGGGTGGAGCATGTCCATTACTCCTGTGTTGGACATGGCCTTGTACAACAGGCATACAACACCTCTGTGTAGGCAGTATGTGACTGCATTCAGCTGGGGCGTCTACAGCCAGGCAGCATATGACATATATTTGAGACCCTTTATCCTCTTGGTGAGGTACCTTTGAGGTCTTTGTAACTGCTGCAGGTGTCGGGCAAGGTACATTCCAAATGAGGCATTGTACTAGATTATGGGTCTGATAAGAGAACAGTATAGGGGCACAATGACCTCTGCTGACGTAGATGTGAATCCTTTCATGATACAGTGTCCAATATAGACAGTCTTCCTAGCCACGTTGGCAATGTGAGTGTCACATAACAGGTTACTGTCCACTTGTGTCCCTAGGTCCCTGATTACTCCTTCTATACATAATGGTTTACCACCTATGTGGTAATTTGTGAGTACCTTGTTTGGTATTTGGTGAGACATTCATACTGTCCAGTGTCTTCAGGACGGCTGGGTGGGGTTCCTGTGTGTGAGAGTGTGGTCTGTAGCATGCTACAGACTGTACAGCAGTTTTGCCTACGGTTAGTTTCACATGGGTGGTCTCCGATGCTTCGTGCATTGTCAGTTACCTGGACGTATGGGTGTCTGTGCTGAATATGGATACTCCCCCTCCTTTTATGTTTTTGTCCAGGTTTTGGGGCCATAACGCATGATATGAGGTATAACCTGGTAGTGCTGGTGTGCTGTCAGGAGGCTTGCTGCAGGTTTCTGTCACTGCACGGACATCAATGTTCTCCATACTGGGGAGGGCCTCAGGAGCATGCATATTGAGGTTTATACGTCTGGCATTTGTCAGCATTACCCTTATGTTTCTTTGCACGTATGTTTTCTAGGGTGGTGGGTTAGTCTTTTCAGCCTTGCCTACGAAAGGCTCTATGGAGGTGGCAAAAGCCTTATCCAATATCCAGATGCCCAGGGGTAACATGTGCGAGCCATCCCTGGAACAGCAGCGTGGGTTGTCAAGCATGACATCCCAAGCAGACAGACATTGGATCCCCTTGGAATGACACCAGTAATTGTGCCACTTGTTAAAGCTGATCATTCTGTGCTTGTACTGTGGCATCATTCCTGGTGAAGGTAGGATGCTGCAAACGGTCAGTGTCATACCGGCCTGGACTACATAATCGGAGAGTTCATCTATGTCTCTTTTCATGTAGTCTGGGGAGGTACATCTCAGGTCATTCACGCCAGCATGGACAATGACTGCATCATATTTCTACTTGCTTTGGGGTGACCTGCGTATTTGTGTTATGTGGCATATTGTAGCAGCCTACAGGCAGCTTACTGTACCCTTTCCCTTGTTCAGTCTGGTGAGCGGGACAGCAGTGTGTCTGACTATGGAGTCACTTATTACATCTGTATCAGGCATGTTCTTTCTCCTTCTGGCCTGTGACTGTTTGGCACACCAGCTTTGTGTACTATGTGTTGCATGTGCTATGTTTGGAGGTTGTGTTTGCTTGGGTGTCTGCTTTGGAGGCCTCTGTTGGTGTGATGTGTTTGTAATTAGGGCCTCCGGGAATGTTTTTCTGTGTTTATGTCTTTGGTTTGCAGTTGTGATAGGTCTATGTGGGACTGGGTTTGTGGTGTGTGTGGTTACCTTCTCCTCCTGACTAGTTTTGACAGTACTGAGTTGAGGGAGCTCAGCCTCTGGTTTGGATAATTGGTTGCATCTCTCACATATATTTGTATTTCTTGGGGGGAGTTCAGGGTTGTCTGTGTACTTGGGGCAGGTGTAACATTGCCTCAAGATTCACAGATTCAACTTGTTGTAGCTGGCCTTAGTGGATTGTATGTGTGGACATATTTTATTGCCATACTACTGATCAGTGATTACTTCCCTTTTTATGTTTGCTCTATCATGTAGTAGCTTCCTCATTCTCTTGCATGGTTTGGTAATGGCTGGAGTCCACCATGCCAGATGCCTGCGTGTATGGCATTGTTTCTTGGTTTTATTTGGGATTGCATAATCCAAGCATTCCTGGCAGTGTTCATGGAATGCCTGTATAACAGGTTCTGAGGTGTGGCCCATATTTTGCACCTGCACAGGGCCTTTAATGGATTCCACATCAGTTTGGAGGAGTGCAACTTTTGCTTTACACATGTTTTTCACTGTGGTTTTCTGGCCAGGGACTGTGGTCAGGATGTGTATATCAAGTGTGATTAATCTATGGTCTGGTCTTACCAGTGAGGGATACACTTCTCATCTTGCCATCCAGTACCCATGTTGCTGATTATCACATCCAGTATGCTTACCCCTCTTGTGGGAGTGGTACATTGTTCCTGGGCATTTTGGTTTATGGATTCTAGGAACTTTTGTCCTACAGTGTTGGAGCTAGTATAATGCTCCCAGTCTATGTCTGGGTATATATATGTCTGGCTTGATATATTCATGTATTCCAACACAGGCCAGGTGCAGTTCCTGGTGTTAGGATGGTAGTCTATAGCAGGCTATAAACTGGGAGGCAGCTTTAGCCACTGTTACTTGACCATGGCTAGTCCATGCTGCTTCTTGTTGTGGTACCAACATGGGGGTGTGGTTATCATTGACAATTATTGCTAGTCACCCTCCTTTTGTAGCTTGTTCCATGTTTTGAGGCTGTACAGCACAGTATGAGGTGTAACCTGGTAGTGTTAGGGTGCTGTTGTGAGCCGTGACCCAGTTTTCTGTTATAGGACAGATATCAACATTCTCCATACTGGGGGAGTTTAGACTGCATGCATCTTGCTGTTTAGACTTCTGGCATTGGGTAGCATTACATCTAGGTTCTTATCCCTTGTGATACCTATGGAGGTGGGTTTGTGTTTTGAGCCTTACCTATTCAGGGCACACTGTGGGTAACAACAGCCTTTGCCAGTAACCATAAGGCCTGGACTGATAGGTGCACACCACCCCTAGCAGGTGGAGCATCATGTCATGCTCAGCATGTCATCCCAGGCTGGCACACATTGGATCCCCTTTGACTAACTGCAATACTTCAGCCATTTATTGCAATTGATCATCTCATCGTCATATTGTGGCATCATGCTTGGTGAGGGTAGGATGTTAGTCAGGGTCATCAAGTGTGCATATACTACATGTTGTTACATTGCTTAACACATGGCATTCATGCCTCAGGTGGTGCTGTAGGGCTGCCTCTGTCGGATGCACATACTACACTCCCTGTACATGTTTGAGAGCAGGTTATGTCATTTTAGGCATCCCTGTTATTATATGAGTGGGTCAAAGAGGGGTATCATTCCCAGGGTTCCTACTGAGCCAGTGTATGTGCTATGCGTTGCCTCTTTGCCAAGGCCAGGGCATACTGGGCATGCCTCCTTCTGCCTACTGGGGCAGGCTGAGGTTGTTCCTCCTCCGAGTCACGCTCTGCCTGTGATGGCCTTGGCAATGGTGGGGGGCTGTTTGGCAAGGCCCTATGCTGGTCCTGCTGCAGCTGTTTTCGCAAGATCATATTATGTAGCATAGCACATACCATGACAATTTGGGTACATGTAGTTGGTGAGTACTGCAAGGCTCCACCAGATGTGTCCAGACACCGGAACCGTGACTTGAGCAGCCCAAACACACGCTCTATTACATTACGTGTTTGTGCATGTGCCTCATTATGGCGTTCCTGTTCAGGTGTGTGTGCATTTCTGATGGGTGTCATCAGCCACGGCTCCAGTGCATAACCTGCATCCCGCACTAGGTGTCCATGTGGGATGTCCCCATTGGCAAATGTCTGGTACAGCTGCATCAAATGCCAGATATGGGAATCATGGTAGCTCCCAGGGCAGCCAGCACACACATTCATTATTATGCCCTGGGCATCATACATGACCTGGCAGTTGATGGAGGGGAAGCCCTTGCGGTTAATGTAGGCCCTCCCCCACTCACAGGCTGGTGCTTTGATGCGTATGTGCGTGCAGTCTATTGCACCCACTACCTCAGGGTATTCCGCTATTTGCTGGAAGAGATGCATATTGCTGGCCAATACCTCACGGGCATTGGGGAAATATACATGATCACCGACATGTGCTGACATGGCATCCAGGAAATGGTGCAGTACCCTGGAGGCTGATGCCTGTGATATCCCCATCATATCACCAGCTGGTCTCAGGAAGGTACCTGTTGCTAGTATTCTTAGGCCAACACATACCTTGGTTTCCACTGGGATGGGTTCCCCCCTGTTGGTTCTGTGTGTGAGGCGTGGCCTGCACAGCTCGACAATTTGCTGCATGATGTCTCTGTCCACTCTATAGCGCTCTACTATCTCCAGCTCATGTAACCCGTGGTAGGTGACCCTGGGCCTGTACACTCTTCTCCGTCTCCTCACTGTGGGTTGTCTGGTACCATTTGCATTGTCGCCACCCTCAGCAAGTAGCCTATGTCTCCTTATGACAGCTATGGCAGCCCCTAGCATTTCTGCTCTGAGTTCAGCTTTTTCAGTTTTCACTTCTAATAGCTTACTCCTGTCATGCAGTGTCTCTTGAGAGAAACATCCTGCACTGCTGTTTGCAGAATTTTAAGTGCTTAGCTGAGCTACTA
The DNA here is from genome assembly GCF_019279795.1 of Protopterus annectens. NCBI lineage: Eukaryota > Metazoa > Chordata > Ceratodontiformes > Protopteridae > Protopterus > Protopterus annectens. Next base: position 319,102,411 of record NC_056736.1, read on the forward strand.
TTCTGCCTGTGTAATTGCCTGCTTCTAATTGTTTTCACCTGCTAGCTCCAGCAGTATTCCCTGCTAGCTTCCTACTAATTCTGTTGCTTCCTTTTTCATTTCTGTTTCCTCAGGGGGGAGCAACGCGCATACCAGCAGAAACACGCTCACAGTGGCTTACATGCGCGCACACAGGCTTACACAGTTCAGAATCTGCTTATTCAGGTTAAAACGCGCACACATCAGCGCAAACAGTCTTACAAGTCTGCCAACAGGCTCCCACTTGGTCAGTCTGCCTTACACGCGTGCACACTAGCGCAAACAGTCTTACAAGTCTGCCAACAGGCTCCCACATGCTCAGTCTGCCTTACACGCGCGCACACTAGCGCAAACAGTCTTACAAGTCTGTCAACAGGCTCCCACATGCTCAGTCTGCCTTACACGTGCGCACACTGTCCTACTCGCGATTCATGGCGCGCACACGTGCGCATGCATGCCCAGCAAGAAACTTTGGTGTAAGCAACAGTGTACACCTTCCATTTCTTGACTTTCCCATGCTTATCTTGTGGCACTCCTCTTTCCATGATATGTGTCTGACATCTGTCATGTAACACTGACCTCCAATGAACTGCATTTCTTTCTACCATTCCCCCCTGTGATGTCACCTATCTCCTACTCTATTCCTCCCCCTTATGTATCTCTTACACTACTCAGAATGTGCTCATTTGCTATGTGACAGTGGAATTCAGTATCCTAACACTCATTTACATCAGATTGCCTACTAATGCTTAGTTACATGTCTTAGACTCAGCTTCCCCACTTAGCAACCACTAAACGGTGGCCATGTTGTTTTTGGTCTGCTGGTCCCTGCATTGTAAATCCATGTATTGCATAAAACCCACATTTGTGGGTTTATAACCTTCATTTTTATGTTTTGTACAGCACAGCCCGTTTGCGCGGGGCTGCGCTGCATTTAAACATCGGCGATCACCGAAAAAAAAAATATTTATTTCTTATATTTGCATCAGGGTACCTTGCCAATGGCCACATATTTGGCCATTGGCATGCTGCCTGACACATATGCACCCTTTATTTGGTGCTGACATGGCTCCATTGTGTTTTTTGCCGAAACGTACTCAGTTGTCAACTGAGTACATTTCTGCAACTAAAACGGCTCTTACACGGGCTGCTTTGGGCTTCCTGGATCGCTAATCTACCTCATTTGCATGCCTTTTGGCTGCAAGTGAGGTGATTAGCATATCCACGCCCACTCCATGTAAGAGACGTTTTAGCTGGTCTCTTACACGGGATTTAGGGCTGTTCCTGGATCGCGAAGGCTGCATGGAGTCTTACACTACTCTTAGACTCCGTGCAAGCCTTCGTGAATCCTGCCCAATGTCTCTCTAGTGCAGCATAAGTCCCTTCATATCTACAGAGCAAATAAAATTAAAATAAAAAACTTAGAATATAACTGTCATAAGACATCTCTGAAGAATTGCATACCACACAAACAGGTAATCTTGTAACAGTAAATAAACAAATCCTCCATACAGCTACAAAAGGAGAATACGGTTCTGGTTGAAGCATTACCTAAAACAGGGCAGACATTGCAGCCCTTGTTCAATCCACTACAAAATAAAATAAAATAAAATAAAATAAAAAAAAAGATAAAATTAAGTCAAATCCAGTTCACAGAGCCAATCAAATAATTTCACTAGCAACTTCAGACATGCAACATCCATTTTACTGCAGAATATACACAATCAAATCTGAAAAAGCACCAAATCGACTTCTACATGTAAAGCTCACTGAATTATGATACTTGGTATAATGGTTAAGGTCTTTCCCTCAAAGGTGTAGGATTTGATACTGACCTGTCGTTATTAGCTACGCTTGTATAATAATCTGCAGACTGAAAGCCTAGTCTGAATCTATATATCTGGAATTGTTTTACTTGGGTTGGAAGATGGTGTAATGGTTAAGGTGTTCACCTCACAAACAAGATACAGCGCTTGATTCTTGCTTTTGAAAGAGAAATTGGTTAGGCTTAAAAAGGTCCACAAGGGCAACTAGCCCAATACGTACCTATGAACCTACACAGAGTGGTGTTTTCTTTTAACCACCAAATTCATTAAACATTGTTGCTCTATGAAGATAAGAAGAAAAACGGCCATCCTCTTAAAAGAACTCAAGCTGCCTCAAAAGAAAAAAAAATCACATGTAGACTGGAAACTGCATGCTGAAAATAAAAAGGGATATGATATAACTTGCAGCATTCTGAACTTAATAAGATACAGTGCCTAGCAAATATGTTATATCTACAAAACCAGCCACCCAAAGAGGATAGTGGGAAACATACCAATAAGTAAAATAAAGTAAAAAATTACTCAAAAACTCCACCAGATTTAATAGGCATGACATTTTTTAACAAAGCCAAACTGTGATGGGTCTCGTGATGGGTCCTGCGTTTGTAGGTTACCTATGTCCTTGCATCATTGAAAAAATGACACATTGTATATATTTTCAAAATTCATTTGTGTTTTTAGTGTTTATTTATTTATTTTGAATGTGTTAACTGGGGAAGAGCATTGATTGCATTGGACCTATTTCGGTCTCAGACAGGGGGTGAACATAGATCAGTGATGGCGAACTTATGACACGTGTGTCAAAGGTGACACAACACGTCATTTTGTGTGACACACCAGCATTCACCAACAGCTGAGTTACCAAAGAAACTGCTTTTGCATTTGCTGCTTGTGTAAAGTGCATTGAATTATTTTGTGCCAGGAGCCAGTTCAATAACACTGCTGCAGATGTAAGGAAGTTATTAACCTCAAAGGCTATTTCAGTATACTTTCTCGATAGAGTCTGCAAAAGGCAGTGCTGACATTGTTTTCTGTTTGTGGTTACACATTTGCAAAGGGCAAGTAGTCTGCATTTCTAGGAGTTTACAAAGAACAACAATGCCACTGCGAATCTCTAATGCACAACTGTGTACTAGTAAAATAGAAATAAAAATGCAGTAAACGAGGCGACTAAAAGCAGATAAATTTAATAACAGGTTAGCACTTTCACATCAATGCTGCTTCCTCCATGAACAATCTCTTCACTTCCTATATATATATATATATATATATATATATATATATATATATATATATATATATGTGTGTGTGTGTGTGTGTGTGTGTGTGTGTGTGTGTGTGTGTGTGTGTGTGTGTGTGTGTGCGCACATAATTTCATCAATTAACCAATAATATAATCAAACTCTTAAAATCAACTCACACTACTTACTAGAACTAAAACTAAACAAATTTGATTATATTGAGAGGGATGACAAAGAAACAGGAAAAGAGTCTTGATGAAATGAACAACAAAAGAGTTGCACACTAAGTATGATGAGCCTCACTTCAGACTACAGTAGGACAAGAGGCCCATGTATAAGGAAAAAATCAGAAAGAGAGGGAAAAGGGTTTACGGATAAGTTAAAGAGGGCAGGTTATATATAATGAGGAGAAAAGGGAAGTGAACAAAGGCAGTGATTTAGATGATAAAAGATGACAGAGTATTAATGTAGCAGGTGAATCTCGGATTTGGAGACCATATGCTTTCTGTGAGAGAATGAATGCAAGTGTTACATGATGGATCAGAAACTTGAACAGAATGACAGGCAATATAAAATCATGCTGGAGAAAAAGAAGTAGAAGGTGCTTTAAGGGAAACAACAAAGAAGTGCTGAAAGCTGTGGGAAGCTAGGTAAGTATAGTTGGTTGGAGGTAAAATTTGCTGGAGACAAATAGTTCATAGGTATGGCAAATTGTATGTGTACAGTGTACATGACTGAGACAATACAGATGACCTGGGATACATTTTATAGTAAACGGCAGAAAAGAATAACAGAAATATGAAACATTTAAAAGATGGAAAAACGACAGGATTTTGTTTCGGCTGAGAAATAGTGATATAGTTTGGGCTGCTAGAATACATGAAATGCAAAAGGTAAGGATGTACTTTGCATATGTATTTAAAAAAATAGTCTTTTTTACTGCTGGTTTAATAAAAATATATAATCATACAAACAATTGTTTATTTCATCTGTGCAAATCTAAGAACAACCTTGGTTAGGTAAGATATCTAATTGTAGTTTTATAAAATTCAGCTTCTTGATTTTGGGATCAGCACAGTAGATCATGCAATATGTTACACCCATATGACACATAGAATAATAGGCTCATAGGATCATAAGAAGTTACTAGGCTAGTGGCCCTGAGGCCTTTATAAGCCTAGCCAAGTTTTTAGCCCATGTTTAGACAAGTCAGCACCCGATGCCCCTGTTCAGCAGGGCACGGGTGGAATCTTAGGGATGTATTTTCTGTTTCCCATCCAGTTATCCACATTGTGCTTAAAAAGGGGTAAAGAGACACTCTGCTTGATGTGGAGAAGGAGTCTATTCCACAAAGAGGGGAGTTTCTGAGACACAAATCTGCCTCGCCAACAAGTCCAATTGATGTCACAGACCAGGTTGAGGCCGCGCATGCGGGTTACTCCAATGGAGCTTGACTTGGATATGCAGCAGTCCCATCAAAGCGAGGCCCAAGATCACCTTATATGCTAGACAGAGGTCACCTCTGAGGAGTCTGTATGTAAAGGGATAGGGCTTTTAGCTTGTGTATGGTAGATAACTGAAGAAATGGTGATGTTTTAGTGTGTCAAAACCTGGTAAGTCACAGATGCTGAGCTTTACATTTGGGTCATGGTAGTCACACAAAAAAAATGGAAAGTGAGTTTTATATTTATTTTATATCCTTTCATTTTCTGCAGGTTTGTGCAATCTTGAAATTAGCACACATAGATACTGGTGATATAAGAGGACTCATCCTCTCCACAAATAATTAGTTTTTTTTTCCCTTTTTTTGTAAAAATCTATTTGAAAGTGTGTTTATCTTTGCTATTAGATGTTTTACTTTCAATTCTCATCTCACATAGTGAGACACAATTTCCTGTAGTAAATACTTAGGTAACATAATGGCAGTATTAAGCAAATCCATGGTGTAACTGAATTCTTATTGTTATGCATGGTGTAACTGAATTCTTCTTATTATACACCTCGAATAAAAATTCTTGTCATCATATGATAGTCATTCGATCAATCATTCTGTTGCTATACAATTAAATGTAATTTTCTGGCTATTTTTTCTTTTCAATTTACCAATAGGAGCTTCCACTTAGCTCTAGCAATTGCCTTATTCTCCATAACTAAACAGGCAGTGGTCTCATCTTTATCACTGCCAACTAATTTCTAACATATCAGCACTGTGAAAGAATTCTCCTTTTTATCATTTTAATTAAGTTGAAATGTATTTTGAGCTATATTACATATTTCTTGATAGCATCTCTCTGAATTCTACTTACATGAGGTATGCTACAAACCTTATGACTGTAAAATGACCTGTCAGCAGTGACACTTTTGTGAGTATGCATAACATTAATGTCAGTCACAACAAAGATCACAAATTTATTTAGCATGCAAATATGTCTGCAAGCATTTTAGTTTGATTTCTAGTCTACTGATGACATATTATTGCTATGACAATAAATATTGATGACAGTATAAACATTAATGAAGTGCTTTGGTTCAAAAGCCTTTCTTGCTGCAGCTCTAGGATGTCAAATGCATTTATTCATCTGCTTTAAAAGGTACTTTTCTACTTGTTTCCTCATGTCAGAAAGCTGTCACCATAGTGTAACTTCTAATGCATTGTTTCCTATTACACAGTTTGTTCTGCAGACTCATTTCATTCCATCTGCTAGCTAAAATGAAAAGACGTTAAACATTTTGAGAATGACTGTAGGAGGGCTGTGTTTTCTTTGTGTAATTCAGGTTTATATGCTGTTGCTTTAGAAGGTAAAGTAATAAACATGTCAGACAGTGCTCGTTTATCCTCTGTCTTATTTCTTTTGTTGAACCAGATTTGCCACTGACAAAAAGTGTTGTATTCTTCTGGGATGGTCCAATATAAAAACAAAAGAAAATGAGAAAGTCAGTTAACAACAACAATAATTAGAAATTAAAAGCATAAATATACAAATGATGACAAATCTTAGATTTATGAAATTAAGTAAAAAGCATATTAATCCACAATGAAAAAGAAAGAAAGTCAACTGCAGAAGAGAAGAACAAAGAAGAATCACTGTAAAGCCACCATTATGGAGGGGCATCAATACTGCTGTGCACCACTTAGCAAGGACAAAACTGGTAGCTAAACTTAAGTTAAAAAGGTGTGGAGTATGCTTAAAGCTATTAAATGAGCAACCAGATATGCCCCATGGAGAAAGTATTTTTGGTCTTGCTTAGCACTTTCAGTAAATGATCTTTTGAAATAATTGGGGAGTAAGGGATTCAGATATTTTGCATTTTGAACAGAAGTCTCAGAAATAATATTGGTACAAATTTTTTATAAATATATTGGCAATATCAATGTGGCCATAATAGGAGGTCCCATTATGAATATGTTCTGAGTAACATAGGGTAATTTTTATTTTTTAGTTTTTTTAACAATGGATAAAGAAAGATTTCTAATTATCTTTGGCTTCAGATGCCAGCCTATGTTTATGGACTCCTTTAGTGGATGTGAGATATTTTTTTCTTTTTCTTTTTTGTTTTTTTGCAATCCTTTTGATACTATCATTCAGGGTATGGGTTTTGGCTTTACTAAATAATTTAAGGAGTTTCTTGCTTGTGTTGTATTGTTTATTTATGATGGTGGACCACCAGGGTGGCTTGTTTTTGATTTTCATCCAAAAACAAACTGTCTTATTTCTTTTGTTAAACCAAATTTAATGTGTAATAAAATCCCTAAAGGCACACAATGATAAAAAAGTGAGATATCCAGCAGAAGGTTCTAATAGAAGGCATATACATTATTAAAATAACAAATTGAAATAAAACATAGTATAAAACAACTAGGTAAGCACTTTCATGCTCCATATCAGCATTTCATCAGACCTAACTTAAAATCACCTTCAGGCAAATCAGCTTTTACACATCATTAGTTCACTCATCTAATTGGCTGGATCTTCAATGCTGGCTTTAAAGGGACGGAGCCATTCAAACAGAACTCTTTATCAGCTTGTAACCTCACTATCCATCGTAATTCATCCTTTAATTCAAAATTATTAACTGTAGAACCATACATTAGAGTTGTGACTACTGTCATTGTTCAAGACATGCCTAATCAATGCATTTGAAGCCCTCCCATTACAAATCTAAGATGTTCTTTAATCCTTTCTTTTAGGGTCGTGTCATCTTGCCTACATAGAAACAAGAACATCTCTTGTAAACAGCAAGGTAAGCTAAATTATTGCTAAGACAATCAGCACACAACATAGGGGTAAAAACCTGCCCATTTTCCGAATAAAAGGATGGGTAACTTAGATGATCAAATTGAATTGAATGGATTAGGATGAATAGTGAAGTTAGAAGCTGATAAAGAGTTCTGTTTAAATGGCTGTGTCCCTTTAAAGCCAGCATTGAAGATCTGGCCAATTAGATGAGTGAACTAATTTTGTGTGAAAGCTGATTTGCCTGCACCATGAAAGTAAAATGAAGGTGATTTTAAGTTAGGTCTATTGAAGTGCTGATACGGAGCATGAAAGCACTTGCCTGGTTATTTTATACTGTTTTATTTCAGTTTATTTTAATAAAATATATGCCTTTTATTAGAACCTTCTGCTGGATATCTCAATGATAACATTGTGTGCCTTTGGGGATTATATTACACGTTTGCTTTTGGATGTTGTTCATGGTTGCATGTTATGGCAGAAGGATTCAGCATTGAATAAGGGTCTAACGTGTTTACCAAGGATATGAATAAAAGTAGTGAATGGTTTGGCAGGCTAACCAGATTGGAAGGTAATCCTCTACTGCTACTCAAAATCCATGATTCTGTGACATCTCCCAATGTTTTGAAACTGACAACAGAAGTTTTTATGACAACTTTAAAGGATTATAGGGCAAGTTGTACTGCTTGAAAAGAATGCAGTGGCAGAGACTGCATCTTGAAGTGTGCGTCACTTTAAGGTTGTTCTTTGTTGATTACGGATTGTGAAGATGCTAACCTATGGTAATTTTTATCCAGAGCTGCTGAAGAGATGGCAGCAGTTTAATACTGAGACTGGCTTTGGTTATATAAAAATGTTAACTGATTTTTTTAAACCAATGGAAGAACAAATGGCCGGTGACGAAGATGAGTTACAACATTGGTTGATAGAGGAGTGCCTACATGAGACTGAACAACTGCAAATAGATGAACTTCTCAATAATGTGTCCCAGTACGAAATAAGACTTTGTAACCAGAAAATGAGGAAGCTGGAAAGGGACTATGCTGACTTTTCCAGGTGACATATTTTTTCATGGCCCAAAATACAAACCCAAAAGGACCGGAAGGGCCAGTTAGCAAAGGATTCACTCAATAGGACTGGTGAATCATCACAAAAAACAGGAGTAGAAAACGGTCTACTTGCTGAGTCCACTGGCTCTGAGTCTATATGTGAGTTAGATACTTTTACTATGAATAGACCGTCAGTTAAGCCACCTGATGCACATAAGAAGGTCAAGAATAATTAATCTGAAGTACATAACAGTAAGGATTTTTCCACATTTCCTTCCCTTCCTATACCCCTAAGGGAACATGATCATGTCAGAGGACCCCACTCTTTGAGTCGGGGGAGGAAGAGGCACAAATCCTCAGGTGAATATCAGCAGATAGTAACCAACAAGCAGCCATGAGTTCATCACCATCATCATTGACTTGGAATATATTGTCAGTGACTTTGACAATGGAACAGGTAGCAGTACTGGAAAGAGGCCTGTCATTTATTTCAGCCAAGCACTGTGATGCCACAGAGACTATTTTAGATCTTAGGCTGTTTATTATACAGGTGATGCTGAAGTACTTATACTTTGAAAATGAGCAATTTGTCAGGGACTAGCAATTAAGAAACGTAGTTTGAATGTACCACAATTACGTCCAATACTGGAAGCATTTACAAGGACATGTGAAGGTGAAATTATTAATTATAGAAAAGAATCTACTCAAGATAGACGATTCTGCAATTTAAGTGATAGAGAGATACTATCACTAAAGCAGCTTCAACAGAACGCTCAGATATTTATACAGCCTGCAGATAAAGGTGGAGCCACGGTAGTTATGGACAAATTATATTATGATGGTAAAATGAGTGAAATGCTGAAAGATGAAACTACTTATTTGTTGTTACAATATAGTGATGTTAATAAAATTATTGAGCCTGTTCATTTTAACTTATATGACATGTTGATGTGCAGACAAATCAGCTATGACATTTATAAGTTTCTGTTAGTGGAGCACCCTTTAGTGCCTATGATTTATGGCATGCCTAAGATCCATAAACATCTTTATGACCCTCCCTGGTGTTAGATAAGACAGGATCAGTTTTGAGAGGCACAAAACATTTTTGCGCAGCCTATGTGAAACCCTGGGGAACAATATCGGTGATAATTATTTTGCTACTTTAGATATCTGTTCGCTATTCACAGTTATCCCAAATGATAATGGCATAGAAAAGGTGAGGGAATATCTGACTAAAGACAGTCAATATATGAATGCCACAATTATTCTGATATGTGCACTGTTAGAGATCATTTTAGAAAACAATGTTTTCCTATATGAAGGGAATTGTTATTTGTAAGTGAAAGGAGTGGCAATGGGCACAATTTGTGCAAATTCTTACGCCATCATGGTACTTGTACAAGGGGAATCTGATTACTTGCTCACTAATAATAGATATGCTGCCTATATTAAGTATTATAGGAGATTTGTAGGCAATTCCTTTTCACCGGGGGGGGGGGGGTACTGTGACTGAGTATGAAGAGTTTGTGAAATATCTTGAAACTATTATGGACTACCTTAGATTCACAACTAATATTTCCCCAATGCAGATAGACTTTTTAGATGTTAAGCTAGTTAAAGCTAGTGACAATGGGGTTTCAACACAGGTTTATAGGAAAACTTGTAAGAGAAATAATCTTTTACACAGAAATAGTATGCATCCCCCTTACATTTGCAGAAACATATTGTTTTGAGAATGAAGTCCCTAGCCTTATTTTGCAATTGAGAGATAGTGTTATAAAGAAAAAGAGGTTAAATCTATTATTAACGATACTGTCACACTCAGAGAAGAACAAGCAAAACATTATTACCCTGATAGATCAGCTATATATGAGACTGCAGTACAGGGTAGTTCTAATAGGGAATGGCACAGTTGTCACAGTTTATTATTCTAGTGATGTCAATGCTGTGTGCAATATCATAAGATGAAACTGGCAGGCATTGATGACATATGATAGAATAAAACAGATAGTAGGAGAGAGTCCCAAATTCCTCTTTATGAATAATAAATCACTGAAGCGAATGCTGTGATATGGGGCAAGAGATACTGTATCTGCTAGAACTGCAATTATCAGGACCTTCCCGTGTAATAGCTGTGTATTCTGCAATTATATATTTGGGGAGAACAAGTATGTACATCCGACATCGGGGCAGGTTTTTATCTCTATGTTGCATGCTGATTGTCTTAGCAATAATTTAATTTACCTTGCTGTTTGCAAGAGATATTCTTGCTTCTATGTAGGCAAGATGACACGACCCTGAAAGAAAGGATAAAAGAACATCTTAGCGAGATTCATAATGGGAGGGCTTCAAATGCATTTGCTAGGCATTTCTTGAACAATGGCAGTAGTCACAACTTTATATTTATGGTTCTACAGTTAATAACTCTGACTAAAAGGATGGGTGACTTAGATAATCAAACTGAGTTGAATGAATCAAGATGGATGGTGAAGTTACCAGCTGATAAAGAGTTCATCTTAAATGGATGTGTCCCTTTAAATCCAGCATAGAAGATCCGGCCAATTAGATAAATGAACTAATTATGTGTAAAGGCTGATTTGTCTGCACAATGAAAGTAAAGTGAAGGTGATTTTAAGTTAGGTCTGATGAAGTGCTGATATGGAGCATGAAAGCGCTTACCTGGTTGTTTTATACTATGTTTTATTTTGGTTTGTTATTTTAATAAAGTATATGCCTTTTATTGGAACCTTCTACTGGATATCTCTCTTTCTTATCGCTGTTTTTGAATTTCCATGATACTTGATTCCAGTATGGACTGCTAGCTCTATTTTTCTAAGTGGGTGAATAATGCCTTAATGAATCTTTCTGCTCTATTAAGGTCTGCGGATGTTCAGTCATAAGTGAATTTTGCTATTTTGTGAGACAGTAGGTTGAGGGTGGTGTATTTGTAGTCCTTAGTTTCTGTTTATTTCTGTAGTAGCTTTTAAGAGTTTAAAGGAGAAGGTCACAAGTTTGTAGTCAGACTTCAATGAGGAAGGATATACTGGAATAGTAGTGCGGCTGCCAGTCATATTTGTAAGAATAAGGTAAAAAATGCTGCATATTCTAATACGTTTATTTATCAACTGTTCAGTGAATTTTCGTTTATTAAGTCTAGAACTCTTTTCAGATGTAAAGAATTATTACACTGTGAAATGATAGAGAATGGTTTTAATATTACACATATGCTTATTTTTCACTACCATTTAATAACTGCAGTGGAGATGACTGGAGGGTTGTATTAGTCACAGAACTGTTTGCCTCTGCACTGGTGTTTGGGTTATGCAAACGTTGGTAGGGATGAACATCACTGGAGTCTAATTGTGCTATAGTATGTTACCTCCAATAATGATCAGGTGACCAGGTAATGAATAATCAAGAATTGTAGGGGTATAGTACCTAATGTGAATAATATCGGGTAGTCCCCTACATACTTTTTCAAGCTGGTGATAAAGGTTAGAGACTAATTTCAAGAGCTTAGATTTTCAGTCAGACTTGTTGTATTGCTTGTCACTCAAACAGTATGGTGTCAATAATCTTTCCCCTACTGATGCAGTGCATTGGTTAGTCTAAAATAATCCAACATTATCGAGGTATGATAAGAATAGGTTAGTTTGTAGCTGGGGAACATCAAAAACTAAAAAGAGGAAAGGCAAAGACTGAATTTTCTGAGTCAATTAGATTCATAGCTATGAATTTGAGGCTGTGACCACCACAAAGATATAACCTGGAATGTATCCAGAACACAGTGACTCATTCTAAGAGATAGAATTAAATCACATGCATATCCTACTGGGAAAAATTGGTCAAATGTATTTATTGTTTTATTGTGTCTATGAATATGGAACCACCAAGCTGCTATCTAGCAAGAGTAGTTGTGGTTAAGTGGAGTTTTGGTACCATACATTTATTTTTTGGTAAAGATCATAGAGAGTCTTGGGGTGTTTAGCTGGTTATATAAGTCAGCAATGTTAAATGAGAGGTTTTTGGTTTTGCTATCATAACTTTGCTTACAGAATCAGGAAAACTAAATTATCACTGCACAAGACAAGTTAATAGTTGATGGTGCATTTGGCTGTATTATCAATGAAGAGGTAGAAAAAGAAATGGGCCGAGTATTGAGCACTGTAGGGGACACGTAAATAGTTGGAGGATGGGAGAGATCTGCATGACCTGAACATTATGATTGACAAGGTGTTATTGAATCCACTTCCATTTATGGAGTAGTAGAAGGTAGATGATCTCTTTTGTTGCTCCATAGGTGAAATTTAACTTATTGGCATAAAGGCATTAGTTTTTCAAAACTGTGTGAAACACTATAAGAGGTCATCAAGAGAGTGGTTATATGCAAACTGGTAAACAGAGCAAGAGAGCAATTCCAAGACTTGAAGGAGACAGCTCATCTGTTGAAAATGATTCCAAGATGGAGAAGAGTGATTCACACACTTGGAAAGATCTGATGAAACCAAGCCAAACATGCAGAGTGGGAGGGTTGCTGTGGAAGCTCTTTTTAAATGTATGAAAAGATGATCTGTAATGAAATTAAGACTGTTAGTGCACAATTTGTAGACTATATTTAGGCCATGGTGTCACCTCACAGCAAGAGGTTCTCCTGTTCAATTCTCGGCTAGATCACCTTCTGTGTGGAGTCTGCACGTCCTCCCTGTGGTCAAGTGACATTAAAGACATGCAGCAGGTACATGCGTGAATGGGTGTGCCTTCCTTGAAGGTTGGGCATCAGGCTGGCACCTCGGCACCGTAAAAATCCACTGCCAATCATTAGCAGACAGGACTTCCGCTATGGTGACCCCTAACCGGGAAAAGCCGAAAGACATCGATTTAGGCAGCTGATTAACATAAAGATGATATGATGTAGGCCATGAACTTTCATGCTGATGCAATTGAGGAATTATGATAGAAAACCTTAGCGTGTGTTGAAGATCCCAAGGTATAAATGAGTTGATATGGAAGACAGAACCCAATAAAAAATATACATATGATCACAATTCCAGTTTCAAAGGAGGATGTGGACTCTGTAGACTATGCACAGGGTAAATTGGAAGAGTGGAATGAGTTTCATGCTATGTAGATTTGAGTGTAAAGGGTCCATAGGTTTTACATGTCAACACAATGGAGAGAACTGATACACCCAAGACACATATCAGTCTGTTTTGAAATGCATTACTTAATAGTACTACCTCAAATGCAGAGGCAGGAGAATATTTGTAAGGTGGGAGAAACACAACTTTCTCTGACAATGACTTTTTATTGTGTACAAGAAAGCCACTTGCACAATTTATGTTCCATCCTATGTGTTTCAGATTCTGTATGTGGTAGTAAAATGTTCATGAACACCAGAAATGTACAAAAGTAATTAGAATATATGAACCTGTGGAGAAATCAAGTTGAAAGTTAAAATGCAGTGATGGAGTTCTAGAAAAATGGGCAAAGTAGCAGAGAGAGTGCAGATAACTGAATGGAATAAATTAAAACACTTCAAAAGATTGTTGAAAGGTGAAGATTTGGGAACTTTTACAAACAAATGCCAGTAATCTATAAAAGCTTACCCGGTGAACCAGTTGTAATGTACTAAACAAAGCAAGGTCAATGATATTTCTGGACATATTGTATTATTAAAACATTGGGATGATGTGATAACTGTTCTTGTAATGAGCTATTGTATGATTAATTTTGATAGAGGGACAGATCCTCCATCCCTGAAAACCTAAAATACTTTACTTTGATGGGATGAGGTAGATGGAGACAGTATAGATTAGTTTGTCCCTTCTGTGCCTGTAGTTAGATGTCTCAGTTTAATTTGCTGACATAAGTGGTCTTGTTTATTGAATGTCAGGGGTGGCTCGTGCCATTGGACTGCCAGTCTGCAGCCCCCTCAGCAAGAAAAAAGAAAAAGTACTTTTTAAATTTACTGTGTCTTTCACTCTTTAATAGCGAGGAGTCTTTTCTCATTCTCAGTCTCTTCTTATCAGCCGGCTACTGCATGCAGCGGTTTTAAAAAAATAACTTTTTTTTTTCTCTTTCTCTTAGAGATGTAGTCCGGAGAGCGAATTAAGGCATCAGTGTGATGCCCAGCAGTCTATGCAGTTTGGAACCGTGTAAAATTGGAAGGGGTTTGGAGTGCCACATCTGCAGGCACGTACATGACGTGGATGGGCTAAATGGCTGCTGATTGGTTGTCGCTCTCTTCCCGGGATTTATGTGCTGGGAAAAGAGTGAGAAGCAAACAGTTGCAGCCAGTTTAGTGAGTAAACTTGTTTGCGGTTGACCGGTTGTGGATTTTATTTGCTTCAGAGTTTCTTTTCAAGAAGGTATGTGTAACACAGTATGAGAGTACAATATGTAAATAATCAATATGTTGATGGATAAATTAGTTATTTTACAAGGATTACAGCAATACATACTTCCATTATGAAGTTAGATCGTATGAGAGTTGTTATCATTTTTTTTTTTTATCAAGGGTGACTTTTAAACAGTTTGAATGAGAGGAGAGACAGTTGTTAAGGGAAGATATTTCCTTAGCCAAGGTTCAGGACACTATACAAGTTCGTACAGCTTGTAAAGCTCCAGGACTTGATGGCCTAACACAAGATTATATTAGGCTTATAGTGCTATTATAGTGTAGATTACTAGAATACCTCCAATGTATAGAAAGAATGGGATATTTTCTGGGGGAAGCAAATAAGGCTGAGGTGATTCTTCTTCCCAGGCATGACAAGAATAGATATAATACTGCTAATTATAGACCAATTTCAATTTTATAGTTGGGAGTGAAGATTTATGGCAAACAGGCTGGATAAATTCTTTCCCAGATACTTTCCACTGAATCATCAGCACTTCATAAAGGGTGGGGGTGGATTTTGTGCATTTATGGTTGCATATTCATAAAGCAGAACATGTTAATAACCACCAGTCAGGTGTTATTTTATTGGATTTTCATATAGCCTTTGACTGCATAGAGTGGAATTTTTTAAATGGCTCTCTTAGAAAAGAATGAATCCCTGCTCACTTCATTTCAAAATGCAAGTTGTTATACTCTGAGGCTGCAGAGTACATTTCCATCAATGACCTACTGTCTACACCTATTAAACTAAATAGAGGCATGCTATTGGGCTTCCCTCTCTCCCCCTGTTATTTCTTTTAGTAATGGCAGTGCTTGATGAGTTTTGAAGTCCAAGCACATAAGTGATTCTATTACTATTTCTACTAAGGATCCACTCCTGACATATTGGCTTGCTGATGATTGTGTGATATGGCTGCTGTCTCCACATAGCTGTGCTTTGTGGATTTTGAAAGCTTTTCAGGAATTTGCTAGGATTTCTGGATTAAAACTATCAGAAACTAAGCTCTTTCACTTGGCATGCTGGACATTAAGGGTATAGAAAGAAATTCCATATTTGGCAGTAGCAAGAACAGAGTATCTGAGGATCCTGATCGATCAGATACATCATAAGTTGTTAGCTCAATGTCAAACCTTTGTTGCAATATCTGTAGACTAAAAGTTCAGATTGGATGGAAATAAAAGTACATTTTTTTTAGATGGATTCAGATAGCTAAGACTCCATTATTACCAGAAGTTATTCTTTTAGTTAAGACATTTGCCCCTCATCATATTCTCTCCCTTCTTGAGTGAATGGCAAAGAATAGTCATAAATTTACATCTAGCATGGAAGTAAACTTATAATTTTGAGGAATAAACTTTTTCCCCTATTAAATCAGGAGGGCTACATCTTCAGAACTTTCTTGTTATGCCAAGGCAGCTGTAGGTAGGCAATATGTGACAGCTGGTAAAGTTCACGAATCCATTTGGCTCTAGGTTGAGCGTGATAACATATTAATGTTTAGTCAGTATAAGAATCAAAATTCATCATACATTGTGTGGGATTTAGAAAATTAATTTGAAAAATTAGTTTCACGTAATGGTAAAGACTGTAGGAAAGGAAGAATTATTTTGCAAAAATCTAGGTTATAGATGAATTTGGGAATAGTGACTGATATGCAGCCTGTCTTTTGGTACAGTTGGATTGCTAGAGGGTATGTCTACAAGATGGATGTTAAGGGCAGTACAGATTTTCCTTTCATTTCCTTTCAGGAAGTTATGATAGTCTGAAGCACCAATAACATGATAATATAGTAGCAAGTATTGCATATCCAAGCTTGTCTCTCTAGACTACATGTCTGTAGGTCAGAGTTTTTACTCTGGCATGGGGGACTAAGTAGATCTACAGATGAGACTCGCTATTCATAGCATTTAGGATCATAGGGTCATAGGAGATTACTAGGCTATTGATCCAGAGATCATTTTAAACCTAGCCGTTTCAACTCAATGTAATACCATAGAAGTACTTGTCAATACCCAAGATTGCATTTAGTGATGACTGCCTGTGTCCAGGAGGGTTGTGGGTGCTATCCTCCGTAAGAATTTATGGTGCCCCATCCACTCATCCATGTTCCTCTTACGTTTAGCTGTAAGACTGAAATGAATTGATGAACATTTTATTGTCAATAATCAGGAAAGTAGCATTTTAATTTCTGCTTAATGGCAGGGCATGATTCATTGTCAACTTAACCAAAATAGTTCTAAGAAAATGTTGTGTGTCTTATTGATGTGTAAAGTATAGAGTAATAAGTGTTTTTGTAGAAAATGCATGTCAGATTTTTTGGAGAAGATAGCAAGGTAGGGATAGCATAGCTAAGGGGCGGCTGTGGATAGAGAGACATAATGCTGACTGAGGTATGCTGTGTTTTTTTTTTTTCAGTTACTGTAACTATGTTTCAGAAAATTAGGGTCACTAACAACTATATGGCAAATTGGGAAAGACTGGAAGAGAGCAGGCTGAGAGAAGAACAGAGTTTTATTTTATTTTTTTTTGTTGTGAATCATGAAGGTGGAAAGAGATATGATTCTATGAATGCATATATTTCTTGAAAACTAGTGGAGGTACAGTTAGTTTGGATGCAATATGCAACAGGAATTTAAAGGAATGTGTAGTCCTTGGTATTGCCTTAAATATGGATTATCAAAGATAATGTTCTTAAATGACATTGTTGTTAGCCAGATTTAATGCCAGTCTAATTGCTTCCTGAAGCACATTACAAAAACATACTCTGCTGGCAAGTTCACACCATAATACTGTTCCTTGCCATGTTATTTACACTATTAATTTTCATTTGAAGCAGGTGTGCTTACTCTCTCGAGTTCTGTTGACAACCCTTTTTCACTGAACTCTGGTTTGGGGAATCACACAGCCCCACTTTACTTGCTGTGTTTAACAGCACTATATACATAGAACAACCTGCATGATGTTGGAGGTATAGTGCAGTATGTAATTCTTCTAGTTTTGTGATAGAACAAGCACTTTCCATGTTTTAGAATTAAAGTAAAGAAGACTACAGATCTGAAAATACTGGCACTAATAAAACTGAACCATGGAATTCTAAGCAGGTTCTCCCTGCAGCCTGGAATTCTTTCTAAGCAGGTTCTCACTGCAGCCTTTCCAAAATGTTCTTCTGAAGCCTACTGTATGCAGTACTAGTGTAATGCAATACTTTATTTACTAAATACCATTTAAAAAAGCCATTTTGCCATGTATAACAATAATTGCTTAAAACTGTTTGGTTGCCAACTTGTAACATAAAATTACAGGAGTACAGACAGTACATTTAACTTTGTTCTTGTTGCCAAAAGTGGGGTTGTCTTATAGTAGTAATCTCATCTGTTGCTTGAATTAACCACTTCCTGTGTGTTCCGTTCATAGTGCACAATTGGTTCTTAGTACCTGTGTTGTCATTAAAGGAATATATAGTAAGTGTTGTATGAGCACATTCTAGTCCTGAATTCTTTAATTGCTTTTGCATGATTGAGGCAGATAATAATAAAGATGGTGGCAGCTGAAGCTTTACAAGATATGGATTATATATATTATCAGCAGAAAATGGCCCAAATGTTGGTGGTTAGTTCAGTTGTATGGTGGAACTAGTGTATTACTACACTTTTCAGCTGGGTTAATTAGTTCACAAGATTTCATTCATACTTTGTGTAAAGTGCAAAAAGTTTGGGGGGAATTTATGTGGTTAGCAATGAGGTAGGAAGTTGTCTAGCACTTGCCTCCTGGAGTAACCAATTGAAAAATGTTTACTTAACATGTCATATTAGATTGTGGTATAGCATTCATGGTATATTTCAAGGTGTTTGTTAATATTGGTGATTTGAAAAATTTAAAAGTGTAGTTGTGTAACAAAGGAAAAATAAGCACTATAGCTGGAAACAAACTAGTAGACTTAGAAAACTGAAGTTAGCATCACTAAAAATAGGTAGTTTTCTGGGAGTGGCAGCACCAGTATAGTTTTATTTGCTGTGAATGCAGGTATGATGGTTATAATGGTGTCATGATAATTAACTGTTTGGGAACATCTTGCAGTGGGATAACTTAAGTTTGTAGTGATGGCTGGCAAATAGGACACTGACAGTTCAGAAGGACCAATGACTGCTGGCTTTGACCTATGACAGGTACTGGTAAGAGGACCATGGTTATTCCTACCATGTGGAACGCTGTTATATAAAAGTAGTGTAATTGTAAGTTTCACTTTCTGAAGCCTGTCGAGGGATTAATGCTAGGGTTTTAGGTTTAGGACTGGTGTTACAGTTTTAGGGTTATTAACAGTGTTTTTAGGGTTAGGATTTTAAGTTTGGTTAGATTCACTAAGTTGTATTTATTTATTCATTTATTTATTTATTTATTTATTTTTCTGATTTCACTAAGCAGGTGTAACGGTTGAACCTCATTTCTCTCAGTCTGAAAAACAGATTTTGCAAAACAGTTATGGATCTTGTGCTATGTTGTGACATAAAGGAGAGTCTTGTATTTCTGTTAAACTGTGTCATTGATACTGCTACATAAAAAGTGTGTGCTGCTGTTTTTGTGAAGTTCAGGGCACTGACATTACTCTGCTCTCTATTTCCTTCAAAAGCAGCTTGGTAAAAATCTTTAAAAACATGTTTTTAGTATATGCACAGTGCAGTTGCTAAAGTGTTAATAGCTTAATGGCAAACATGAAGTCCTGCCAGCATATAGAAATGTTTAAAAAAAGCCAAATGGGTGCACTTGGTCAAGAAAACAGACAATGGGGAACATGGTATGAATTTTGCTGTAATCTAATCTATATAGACAAAGTGCAAATGCACTGACACTCTTGTTACTTATAGTCAGAGCTAATTTGTAGTGGGCAGTTGGCTAAATGCTACTTTTACACCACACAAACTTATTATAGTGCAAAAAAATCAAGATCAGATACTTTATTAGATGAATAAATGCTTCAGTATGAAAGTGTTTAACTTTGATAAAAGGTCTTATTAGCATATTTTATGCAAAAGAAGGATATAAAACTAAGATAATATGATACCCTGTAATCAAATCACAGGATCACAGGAAACAGGTCAGGCTGTGACAGTTTCAGCATTTTCATGTTTACAAAGGTGATCACACACACAGGCTCTTTGCCTCTATATACGCAGTTTATCATTCTTCTCTCTAAAAAGAACGTGTAAAGCGTGTGTCTGTGTACAGATTTTTGCAGAATATCCAGATTTTCATTAAAGATTGAAGTTAGAAAATGACAGCTGTTTGAGTTTCAGACTTCATACCCTACAAAAAATTCATACTGATGCAAAACCTACTAAACTTTCTAAGTTTGTAAGAGCAATATTTAAAAATTGTCTGTATTTTTGGGCCTTTGTCCTACTTTTATTTATGGCTGTATCCAGATTTCTTGCTCTGAGGTTGAGAGTATATGAAATGTGTCAGGGCCATCGCCATCAGCCAGAGACGTTTCAAATTGTGACATGCTTGTTGTACCCACTCCCCCATGTAGTGACTTTAGATGTGTCCAGGCAAGGAGCAGTTAGAGTATACAAGGTAGACACAAGTACAGTCATGGCTTTTAATATGTCCTTGATTTTGCAGAATGTTCTGGTTTTCTGTCATATTTTTATACTGTTGATTTATGCGTATTCAGAAAATGCATTTTGTTGGTTGGCTGCTTGTTTTTTTATACTTTATTTTGACTGGCATTCCAGTAATGTATTTAAAAAGTAATTTATATTTTTTCATGCCTCACAACCTTTGTTTCCATCTAGATATTAAGTAAGCTGTCATGTAGCCAAGGCATTGAAATATTTTTTTCTTCTCCGCTTCATTTTGTCTTGATTGGACTCTCATAATGATAGTTTGGCACACAGGGTAGCAGTGTATTTAAAATACCAGTTTTTGTGGTTTTGAGCATAGTGAAAGAATGCTAGCAAATGTACTTTTTCTGTAAGAATAAATGTTTACACACTTTGCAATCTTGGTTTCTGCACCTAAAGTAGCAAAATGTAAGGTAACTTGTTGAGGGACATAATATTAGCCTCATGACTGTGTGTGTGTGTGTGTGTGTGTGTGTGTGTGTGTGTGTGTGTGTGTGTGTGTGTGTGTGTGTGTGTGTGTGTGTGTGTGCAACAATGTGTGCTGTGTAGTGTATTCAGCATGCGCCATACTGACTGAGCATTTATTTCATGTAAATAAGTAAGCATGTCCAGCATTGATCCCATTGCACCATAGCTCCACCCCTTTAGTTGACCACACCCCTTCCTGTTGGCTCCACCCATTCAGCTGTCTCCTGCAGCCCCCCTTTGATTTGAAGTCACCAGCCGCCACTGTTGAATGTGTTAGCAAACAGTTTGACAAGTAAGCTAAAGACCCATGATAGATCTAAATCTGAGAGCAACTGTGGGAAATTTTTATGAGTAATGTGATACCTACCAGTCAGATTTATAAAAAAAAAATAACTGTATGGAAAACATTGTTTGATTGTCTCTGTTTCCAAAATGGAAATATTTTGAATATATATTTATGTATATAGTTGGTTGAAGAATTCTTACTTCTATATTACAACTGGAACAAACTCTTTCTTGGAACATAAGCTAACTATTAAAGATATAGTATATGCAAGAAAAGAAGTGAACAAACAAAATTAATTGAATGAAAAGGGGCATTATTAACATTAAAAGTGAATGGTTTGATTAAGCCACAAAGCAAAAAATGTATATTCGTATACCTGTAGCAGTTAGATCTGTGAACAGTGCCACTGCAAGAAATGCACTTGAAGGATACAGAGCATGATGTATTCATTAGAGATTATTCATCATGGAGGACAAGCTCTTCCTTTTTTGAGCACTAGGAAGAGATGAGACATGCTACTGATTTTTTTGAGTGCCAGCTTGTATTCCAGGATATGACTGCAGATGTATAGGGATTTTATGTGGAAGGATATTTCGGAGGAACTACTCTAACATATTTAATGCATACATTATCCCAGAATGACACAAAATTAATTTTCTTTTGAAGACAGAGATGATTGCGCTTCAGGAGCATTTATATGAATGATTGACATGTGGTTAGAGCTAAAGAGTAAGTGAGGCAGGGTCCTTGAATAAGGTATGTTCCTAGAATGAGGATGTATGTAACAGCTATCATGGAAGCAGTGAACTTAACATTGGTCGATGATATAAAACTCTGAAGTGAGTACTATATGTTTATGAACTCAGCATTTAGTACATGATCACAAACAGACACATTATGCTGCAGCAGAACATATGTAATGTAACTGGGGAGACATAGGTACAGATCATGCTTAATTAGAGAATAATGCAAACTTATGTGTGCCGTCATATCTGGAAAGACTGGGATATCTACAACAGGGTTTCTAACAAATGTTACTCCTTAGAGTGGAGTCAAGATTGTATTTATTAATGGCACACACAAATACTTATCACAGTAGCATGAGTTTAACAGTAGACTTAAGATGGAAATGAAAAAAAATGCAGGAGAATTAATTTGACAGGTTATAGTTTAGAGGTTGGAAGAAGAGTCAGAGTAGAATAGATAGGAAACTGGAAAATATAGCCTTTCTTGAGGAGACAGAAAAATAAGATTGGAGGAGAAGCTTAATAGTAAAGTTTGATTTGTTATGGCACAAGTATCTTCTATAATTCACAAGACACTCAGAAAACATTAGTAGTTAAGGCAATAGATTGCGCAGAACATGATGGCAAGTATTAGGAAGGAAGGCAGTGATGACATAAATAGAAATTAAAGGGTTTATATTGTGGAGTATTTTTGGCATTATTATAATGAATTTCATCAAGAAGATTCGCGATGAGATAACTAGAAATTAAAGTGTTTATTGTAATTTGTGGAGTATTTTTTGGCATTACTATAATGAGTTACATCAAACACAAATGAAACAGGTGGAAAAAAGATTATAAAACCCAAGATTTTTTTTGCAAATTTTAGGATTGCATAAACATAACTAAATTGAGTGAGATAGTTTGATGGTACCAATTACAATGAAACAGATGACTCTACTATTAAGGAAGCAGTTTGGGGTAAAATCACTTGGTAGTAAAGGACTGCTGATTAAATTTTAGGATCTCAAAAAAAGGTGATGTTTATGGTTAAATATCTTGACAATTATTTAATAAAGTTTTGAAAGAGAAGTATTTACTGAAATCATGGATTGATGCAGCTATAACAGTAACACCAATGGAGTGAAACTATCTTGGTCTGCCATTATCATATAGACCTAACTCATTTTTAAACCTTGACTATAAATTACTTATTTCTTTGATACCAAAGAGGGTAGTGAAATTGCCATCAATGTTATTAGACAGTGATGAGTGTGGATTTGCAGACTGTAGACAAAACATTTGAAAATATATTAAACATAACTTTGTTTATACAGTAGACACTGTATATGAGATCCATGTGATATAATAGAAGTAAACAGGATATATTACTGTGCTGCTAAATTAATAACTGATAAAGTTCTACCACAAGAACACAGGGTTGTGAGGGAAATGAAGGGGAGAAATCAAATGCCATCATGGAAGTATCGAATAGAGAAAACTATGAAGCAATTAAGACAAGAAGTGTCACTGTTAGAAGATTATAGAAGAGGGATAGATCAACAAAAATACTAGGAAAGATCGATGCAATTAAAGCAATGCACAGTATTAGAACAGACCAGCATCTATCATGCACTATCGCAAATAACAAACTAAAAATTTCAGCACAGGCAGAAAAACTTAGAAGATACACAGATAAATATAAGGAAAAAGTACAAAATAAGCACTTTATTGATGACCCAAAAAAGTTTTAATGAGAATTGGGAAATAAGATAAAAGGAATTGAAAGACTGCCAAAAAAAGAAGAAGTAGATACATTTTGGAGAAGTATCTATGAAGATCCTGTGGAACATAACAAAGATGCTAAATGGATAGAAGATGTAAAAGAAAGAATAAGAAGTTTAAAGGTACATGATATGAAATGGTATGAAATAACAGCCAGAGAGATTAAAACAAAGTTAAGAAAAGCCTCTAACTGGAAAACCCCAGGCCCAGACGCAGTACCTAACTTTTGGTTAAAAGTATTAACATCTTTGCACAAGGATTTAGACATGAGTAAGAACTATTTATAAGTGCATCCCAAACAGACACCACACTGGCTAACAAAAGGCAAAACAATACTCTTACTTAAGAGTGAACCTGCAAGCTACCCTAAAAATTATAGACCAATAACTTGCCTTAGGACGACATATAAACTATACACGAGAATTGATGCCAATAGAGTTTATAGTCATTTAGAAGAAAACTCAATTATGGCAGTAGAGCAAAAGGGCAATAAAAGAAAGTCATATGGAACAAAGGATCATTTGTTGTTAAATAAAGTTATAGTGGAGAACTGTAAAAAGGGGAAGAATCTAAGTATGGCATGGATCGACTGCAAAAAATCATTTGATAGTATCCCACATTCATTGATAAAAGAGTGCTTAAAGATGTATAAGATATACCCTACACTGACTGACTATATTACACTAACCATGAAATAATGGCAAACCACTTTGCAATTAAGCCGTGATAAAGGACAGATTATTATCCCAGGGATAAAAATTCAAAGGGTGCTATTGCAGGGTAACTCTCTGTCACCATTGCTATTCAGCCTTGCCATTAATCCATTAAGCTGTTTACTTAACATCTTAGGCCATGGCTACAATTTGGCTCCTAGAAAACAAAGTCTAATGAGTTCTCATCTTCTCTTTGTTAGTGATTTAAAACTGTATAGCTCATCAGATGAGGAACGGAAAGCATAGCTCAGGTTGTCAAAACGTTTTCTGATGATATTAGAATGTCATTTTCTCTTAATAAATGTGCAAAAACAACCTTTAAAGCAGGAAAACTGCAGCAATAGGAAAACATCAGTTTGGGGCAAGAATGTGATATAAAAAAACTTGAGCAAGAGCGAGTATATTAATACTTGGGAATTGATGAAGGATCAGCAATAAAACATGAACAAATGTGAATAAAACTCAGTAAGGAATACTTTAGAAGACACATTAATCCTGAGAACAGCACTGACATCTAGGAACAAGATCCAAGCCATAAATCAATGCTATAAATCAATTTGCTCTTCCTGTCCTAATGTACAGTTTTGGAGTGATCGACTGGCCCCAAAAAGTGTTGGATAGATTAGATATTAAAATAAGAAGGATGCTTCATGGTCACCAAATGATCTATAAAAAAAATCAGTGTATACCAAGATTATATATTCCCCATTCTGAAGGAGGGATGGGCCTCCTTGAAATTGATTTCATGTATAGATTTGCAATCATGGGGCTCCATGCATATCTACTGACCTCACAAGATCCAAATGTAGTGAAAGTTTTGAAGCATGAAGAAAATAAATCTAAGATGACTTCTCTGCTTAATTTAGCAGAAGCATATCGACGTCAAGCAGGAATGGAAATCAAACCAGAAGTAGATAAAAACCAGGCAGCAACTGAATGTGGCAAAAAAACAAAAGAAAGAATATAAGTTGAATGACCAGATGAGAAGGCAAGAAATGTGGAAAAAACATAAATATAGTTGCAAGTATAGAAAACTTCTGGAAGAGCCTCATGTTGATCAAGAATGAATGCAGTAATGGTTAAGGAGAGGCGAATTCAAACCAAGAAATGAAAGGTTAATATTGGCAGCCCAAGACAGTGGGCTACCTACCGCTGGTTTACAAAGTCCATTAAACACATGTGAGAAACAGACAAATGTAGGTTTTGTAAAACTGAATTGGAAACAGACACACCTTGTTGCTGGTTGCGACACACTAATGGCAGAAGGACTGTATACTGAAAGGCATAATACTGTGGTGAGACTGTTGCACTGGGGATTGTACAAACATTATGGTTTGGAAGTGGCTGAAAAACACTGAAAACATGAGCCATGAAGCATCATAGAAAATGATGAAGTTCATCTCACATGGGATCACCCATTACCAACAGTTCAAAAGATAGATGCTAGAAAACTGGATATAGTGGTCCAAGAAAAGAAGACAAAAGTAGCATTGATCATTGAAATCGCCACACCCAGTGACTATAGTGTCTTGCATACAGAGATACACAAAGTCATAAAATACCAGGATCTGAAGGCAAAAACAAGAGCAATGTGGAAGAAAGATACCCAGACAGTCCCAATAGTAGCGGGAGCAACGGGTCTTATAAAAAATAATTTACAATCATATTTAGATATGTTACCAATCCATGTAACCCCATACGAATTGCAGAATGAGTCATTAATGGGACATTGCGGGTGCTGCGAAGAGCACTTTTGGCTGATATCAAAGACTGAAACAATACTAATTTCATGAAATTTAATCATACTTGTATTAGGAATGGGGTCCAATCCCATCATGGTATTAGAAACCCAAAAGATTTGGAGAAATTAGAATAGACACAATAACAGTGAGAATCTTTAGTGAGGGTAAGTTCGGAGCAGAGAAGCTTTTGATAGAGTGGAATTTATTTGATGAAGCTATTGAAAGATTTTGGGTTTTCAGCTGTATTAAATGAACTGATGAGAGCATTGTATAGCAAGACTAAAGCACAAGATAAAACATATGTGGGAAGATAATTATCCATAAATATAAGTAGAGGAACTATCTGTGGATGTCTATTGTCCCCTTTGCAGTTTTCTTGTTATGTGGAGCCTTTATATTAATTAATTAGAGTATCTGAATACTGGGAGAATAATCCAAGATATATTTGGTTTCAATTTGTTTGACTGAAAAATGAGGGAATATAGACAAGTTAGTTTATATAGTAGAAAAGTTTAGAGGCATTTCAATATACAATGTTAATAAATTGACAACAATAGGCATGACAATTAATTATGCACCTCCTCAGGATGTGAGAAGGAAGTATGCATAGTTATAGAAAGACTAATCTATAGGATAAATACAAATTTAGTTAGAGGGCTTTTTAGAAGTGTCCATTATCTTCTCCTTCTGGCTTTTCCCGGTTAGGGGTCGCCACAGTGGATCACATGTCCTCTCATGATTGCCATTGGAGTTTTATGGTGTTGAGTTGCCAGCCTGGCACCCAACCTTCCACAGAAGGCACACACATGCACACACTCACACCTAGGGCCAATTTAGAGTGTCCAATCCACCTGTAGCATGTCTTTGGGATGTGGGAGGAAACCAGAGCACCTGGAGGAAACCCATGTGACCACAGGGAGGACATGCAGACTCCGCACAGAAGGCACCCCAGCCGAGGATCGAACAAGAGAACCTCTTGCTGTGAGGCAACAACGCTAACTGCTGCACCACCATGGCCACTCTTAGAAGGGTCCATTATAAGAATTTTAATAATCAAAAAAGTAGATTAAGGGATGATGTCTGAAGATGGAAAGTTAGTGGGCTGGAGTTGGATCAGATGGTAAAAGTATTGCCATTGTCTGTTCTCTCCTTGTTATGATATATATATTTCAAGCCTTTTTGGCTAAGATATCAATGATTTTTTTGAAGTGACACTATAACCACACATGCAAAAATGGGAAAAGAGGGTTGTGGATAGATTGATGGATAAGAAATATGAAGTAAGATTATATTTTAGAAAGGATTAAGTCTAAAGTAACATGGAATATATTAATAATGGGTAAAGAATGGAAGTCTGAATGAACTGTATCCAGAACTTTATTATGAAGTATTGCAATTTAAGATGTTATATCTTTTGTTACTTAGAACATTTGGTGTCAAACAGTAAAATATACTAGAACTGCTGACTGTAGAGAACAAATGATATGAGGGAAGTATTTTTTTACTTTACCTATTTGTAGGTAAAAGTGTACCTCTCCGGGGCAACCCAGGAGAACCATCTGGCTAAGTGACTTGCCCAGAGTCACATGCAGTAGGGAAATGAAGAGGGAAGGAATCAAACCCTATGCTCTTGACTGCATGACACAGCTCATTAACATTTCGGAGACTGAATCCATATGCTAACTGCTCTAAGTGTATTGGGAGTTTGAGTAGAAGAAGAAAATATTTGTTTTACATAACAAAGCAATGATTTGGGCATGTGAAACATGTATTAAATAGAAAAGAAACACAAGGGTGACCAACGAACATTTTAACAACAGGCAAAAGTAAAACTGGTTTACCAGATAAAAGTGTGGGGGTTGTGTCACCAAAAAGAAAGAGGTGACACAGAAGTATACTGAGAGCAGATAATGCAATATAATAAAGGTATTTCTGGGGAACATGCAGCTCAGAGGCTTGGACTCCTGAGAATATGAAGGTTTGCTGAATATAGTTAAGTCTTGGAAGCTTATAAAGAAGAGCCCTCTTAATGCTTAACTTTTCTTAGTGGAAAATAGGGAGAATTTATGTTGTGTTAATGATCACAAAACAGAGCATATAAAGTATAGATTGAAACAGGAGAAATAACAAAAATGAACTCAGGCAAAAGTTGAGGAATAATCCAGGAGTGACAATAACTTTCAAAGACTGGTGAGCTGTATGTTAGCCATGATATTCTGGGCATTTTACACTGACTTGCATTTCTAATTATTTTTATATCCCGCACAGCAATTAAGAAAGATGTTCAGAAATATATATGTAAAATGCTGACAATGTAAAGAGGTTTCAGGTATGATAGTCTGAGAGTTTGACACATTAATTTCAGTTAGTCTTCTTACAGAGAAATGCCTAAGCTGAAAATGATATTCAGTAAACATTAGATTTTATACATTCTTCACTGTTGTTTGAAAATGGCACTAGTATAGAAAAGTTAAGGGGTGTAGAGATGCCCTCATATGAGGGCTTGCAAGGGGTTTCTGACTGTAAAAAATATCTCTGTTTGGTGTTTGCTGAATGTGGTTTTCAACATGTCTGCCCTCACTGAAATTGTCTTTGGAAGGTTAGCATGATTTACTGACATGTAACATTTAATTTGGATTTGTTCCAGACAGGATGATCTGAAATAGATGGTATGGACAGCACACCAGCAATGTGGGGTTATAATGCCTTCCAAATATTTAGACCATCTATAACACAGAAAGAGAGCTACAGTAAAGGGACAAAGGGTGGAGATGTCTCTATTTCCATCAAAAACATACACATCTCAGATCTGGTCAAGTAATATAATGCACCTGAGCTTCTCCACATACAACTTGCCATAAAGAAAGTTCCACATCACATCTTTCTAAGGTATAGTTACCATTCCATAGCCAAACTTCCAGACCCAAAGATTCCTGGACTTTATCAACATGAACTTCCTGGACAAGCTAGTCCATGCATACAGTAGAAGCACCCACATCCTTGACTTAGTCTTCACCAACACTGGAAAATGTTGCACAGTCCCAAGGGTAACATCCTCATTAGTCAGGTCATACCATAACCCTGGAATTTTAGAATTTTCTTACTTTTAAGTGGCACCAGTAGAAAAAGGGTCCCCAAAGAAATCGTAGCTCCACACACACCAAGGAAACAAAGTTGGGTACACAAAACCACGACCTTATTAAAAATCTCAATGCACTTTTCCATATATACAACTTGTAAACCATCACATGACTGAGGTAGTCTAAACACTGGACCTAAGCCAATGCCTCATTAAATGAATTGATTAAAAGAGTATTTTGTGTGTGTGTGTGTGTGTGTGTGTGTGTGTGTGTGTGTGTGTGTGTGTGTGTGTGTGTGTGTGTGTGTGTGTATATCTATATATATATATATATATATATATATATATATATATATATATATATATATATAGAGTCAATATTAGATCACCGAAAAGGATAAATATTGAATGCTCACATGAGCGAATATGCAGGTACTCAATGTTTTTTTTTTTGATTGCAGTACAGTGAAGATCGAAATATTTGCCCTTTCTTCATTGTAGTACGATCTCGGAGTTGAAATATATATTTAGCGGGTATGTATATATATATATATATATATATATATATATATATATATATATATATATATATATATATATGTAAACTGATGTTGTAGATTTATTCACATGTATTCCCATGAACTGGCTTGAATATGTTTAATGATGTTATAGTGAATATTAATGATGAGATAACATTGTTGGTCCATTTGAAGGATTTAGTATTGCCAAATGATTTCATTTACTTTGAAGGTGAAACCTATAAGCAGGTTGAAGGCATGGCAATGGGAGCATCATTTGCCCCCCAGTCTAGTTATGGGAGCATCATTTGCCCCCTAGTCTAGTTATGTGGGCATGGGGCATTAAGTATCTTTTCTCTTCCAGCTTGTATTCCCACTGTAAACTCTACCTAAGATTCTTGGGTGATATTTTTATCATTTGGAAAGGTCCTGTTGTGCCAGTTTAAGTTTTTATAGATTATATTAACCACTGTACTAGTTTTTTTAAAGTTTACTCATTCATCCCATCAAAAAGAGATCAATTATTTGGACATTATCATTTCCAAGACCAAAGAGGATTTTGAATCTGTTGTATACAAGAAACCCAGATTTTCTAACACGTATCTGCACTTTAAGAGTTTCCACCCCTTTCATTATAAAAAGAACTTAGTAAAAAGTCAATTTGTGAGAGTTGCCAGGATGTCTTCTGATAAGGATAGATTTATTAAGGAGGTTAATATTCTTAGACATTCTTGAAGGTTGGGGAATTAAATATAAACCCTTGTTGGGTTATGGATTGTGTTACCCCACCAACATTGTAAGTGATAAGATTAATTTAGTTTATTGTGGATTTGAGAGAGTCTTTGTTCTGTCTTATAGCTGAAGTATAAATAAGGTACAAGATGTGCTTACTAAGATTTGGACCATCCTTAGGACTAATGACCATTTGCATAATTTGATGGGCAACTCACCTCATTTCATTATAGAACAATTGCTAATTTGAAAAGATTGTTGGAAGGGTCAGGCAGACAGAAGGGGTTGGTAAGAAATTCTAAAACCAAATTGAGTATTAGGATGTGTGGCATGTGTGGTCAGTGTTAATATATCCTGGACGATCAAGAGATACAGTTAGAGGATATCAATAACACCAAAATACCCCTCAAATGTAGAAACTGAAATAGTTATGGGTTGGTGTATCTAGTGCAGTGTGCTTCGTGTTCTGCTTTTTATATTTGAAAAACTGAAAGTCACTTATACGAACATTGTTATGATATCCAAAAAAGAATAATAATAGTGCACTTTATAGACATTCTATTAGTTGTCATAGCTTTAAGAATTCTCTCTTTGGAATTAGTGATATTATTCCAAGGAATATGAGGGAGGGGCTTGGTAGACCATGATTTTCAGATTTCCAGACAGGAAATTGTACTGGCAACTCTGAACTAATGCCAGCACTTTCCCTACTATTAATGCATAATAATTTCCTATTATGATACAGTATCAATTACCCCAGTATTAAAATTAAGGGTGGCTAAATTATGACAACATTATGATTCTTATTATAGAGGCATTAGGTAATCTTAATATCACTTTGATTCCATACATTTTTACAGGTCTATATCACATAGTCGAAGTTTAATAACTTCAAACACGGAATGTTTGAACCATCCTGTTTGAAGTTAAAAAACTTCAACTATGGATAAAAAACAAAAAAAAAAGAAAACAAAATAAACTGTTGTAAGCAGGGGGGCAAGCCCTCCTGCACCCTCCACATGGGAGGCTGCGCCCCCAATCCCCTGGATACTTAAATATACCAACTCTGAGATCGCACCACATTGAACAAAATGGAAACCTCCCCTTACGGAGATTTCCGTTGAAAACGCTTGAACGTCTGCAAATTCGAACTTATGGTCTCGACCATATGAGGTTCGAACTTGCAGAAGTTCGACTATCTGATAGGAACACATTTTTACAGATCAGGTTTTTTAACTTTTAGAAAAAAAATTGAACATGCGATATTTTAGATGCATTTGTACATTAACATATATTGTGTATTCTTAGATGATTCTTAGCTGTTAGTTTTTTCTTCTTATGCCTGATAAAATGGCTTACCAGTGGACTATTTACTGGGTATTTATATGTATTTTAAGTTTTTTTAGTTTTCTTATTATTTGAAAAATATAATAACGTCACCAAGAAGTAAATGCTCTTCATGCAGAAAAAATAAATCCAAGTAAGCATCAAACGGCAGAATCATTAGTGTAGCAATGTCTTCTGTGTTGGTAATTATTTATCTTTCTATGTATGTTATTACAAATAATCAGGTTTTGGGGTTATATTTATATACAATACTCCTTAAATCAACTCAGTTAATGAGGTGATCCATCCGTGGAACTGGGAAACTATCAACCCATAAACCTGAACAGTCTAACATGTAAAGCCATGGAAAGACTAATCATGGATAGGATAAATCATGACATAAGAAAAAACTTTAGACATTTCATCCAACTCAGTTTGGTTTTGTCAAAGCAGATCATGCTTACTCAGACTGGCGGACTTCTTTTAGAAGGTCATCAAAGTGGGTCTATATCATAACATCGAAGTGTCAAAACATTGAATGTTACACCATTGAACCCAAAACCACGAAAGCTGAAAACCTCGAAGACTGAGAACAGCAATTTTTTTCCCCTGGGAAAAAAAATCATTGTTTCAGTACAAAACGCGAAACACATGAACACTACAAACTATTTCTAATGTGGGGGGGCTTTACCTCCCACACCCCCCACACCCCCACACTTAAATATACCAACTCCAAGATCAGACCACAGTGGAGGAAATAACAAAGCCGTGGAAATGGCCCACCAAATTCTTTCCCTGGGAACAAATTCGATGTTCCACAGCTTCGATATTTTCAGTCTTCGATCTTTCAAGTTCGAGGTTTTGGTATTCAAAATTTTCAGCATTCAATGTTTAGATATACACCCATTAAAGCAATTGATGGGAGCAAAATAGTGTATGCTGCCTACCTTGACTTGGCAAGGGCATTCAACACAATACCCCACATGGGAATTGTAGACAAGCTCACAAAATTAGGCATAAACCCCTAAGTCACCCAATGTATAGCCAGATGGCTGACAGATAAAAATCTAAGACTTTAGGATAGTGGAGTCTACCTCCACAAAAAGACCAGTTACTAGCAGAGTTACTCAGAGCTGGGACATCTGTTGTTTGTTATCTACTTCTCTGAAGTAAAGGCTAATGTCAAAGGCCTATGGCTGATCAAGATTGTAGATGATTGCAAACTAGGTACAGTTATGGAATCCAGTCAAGACACAGATACCCTCCAGGAAGGCATGACACAGACCAATAACTGGTGCCAGAAGTATGGTCTGAAACTCAATGCCAAGATGTACATCATAGTATCTTTTGGTAAGACAGCCATCCCTGCAAATTATTACATTGATAATACACCCCTAAGAGTTGTCCCAGACAGTGACTTGGCCTTTGGCCATCATGTGTATACTGTAGTAAGGAAATCATTCTATGTTGCACAACTTATATGCAAGGGTATGGCATCTAGGTCCAAATATGTCACTGTTCCATTGTACTCATTCCTCATTAGTCCAGTCACTGAGCACAATGCCTCCATCAGTATGCACTTGACCAACCATAAATGTAACAAATGGCGAATTCACAGAAGTTTCTCACAAAAAGAATACATGATGTACAAAACAAGTCCTACACAGTCTATCTTAAAGCCTTACACTAATAGTCAGTCTACTACAGGTTGCTGAGAGTTTACCAATGCTTTGCATACAAAGCATCCTCCGATCCAGTCTTAATGGACATTTTGCACATACTCAAAACAAATTGTGTCAGAAACACCTGATTCAGGGACCTAAACCTTGTCTATAACATAAATAACACATGCTGGATAGACAGGTATATGTCTCAAAGACTATCCCTTCTCTGGAATAGGCTTCTTATCCATGTGAAGCAAAGTTCTTCCTACACTTACTTAAGCATAATTTGTATCAGTAGATGAGGACTCATAAATTTGCCCCTGGTCTGACACCTATGTCTCTATTAGAGAGAGGCTATAGATGCTACCCTAGTTATATATATCCCACACAAATCTATGGGACCAAAATGTGTCCAATACTTCTGGGAAGCATGGTTAGGCTTAAAAAGGCCCTTAGCCTAGTATTCTCCCATGAACCTATCTTCTTCTTCTGGCTTTTCCCGGTTAGGGGTTGCCACAGCAGATAATCTGTCTGCTCATGATTGGCAGTGGAGTTTTATGGTGTCAAGTTGCCAGCCCAGCACCCAACCTTCCACAGAAAGCACACACTCACACCTAGGGCCAATTTGGAGTGTCCAATCCACCTACTGCATGTCTTTGGGATGTGGGAGGAAACTGGAACACCTGGAGGAAACCCACGTGACCACAGAGAGAACATGCAGACTCTGCACAGAAGGTACCCCAGCCGAGAATCAAACTGGAGAACCTCTTGCTGCGAAGCAGCAACACTAACCGCTGCACCACCATGGCTGCCCCATTCTCCCTTGAACCTATAATAATACTAAATATGCTGTTAAATCATGAAACAAAGCACTTATTACTATTGGGATAAAATGAGATGTTGCAATGTAGCAATTCAGAGTGCTAACATGTTTGTACTGAAATTATTATCTAAAAAAGTTATACTATGAAATTGAAAACTAAAATACAATCTAGTAGGGAGTGATGTCATTTTATTAATGAATGAGACAGAAAAATGTTAGAATAGAATAGAATAAAGGATATCTTGGAAAATGTGCGCTGCAGTATGGTTAACATGGAAAGTATTCAGACAGGAAGTAGAAAAAGAGAAAGAAGATTAGGAATGGATGCAGTTACCATCATTATAAATGTTTCTGTTTGGGAACTGCTGTGAAATAAAACATCTCTTATGAAACTTCTGCTCATATTATTAAACACAATAAATCTATAGGAATGAATATCTTCATGCGTCACTATTGTGTCCCTTGCTTACATGTTTTGACATTTTATTTATTCATTAGGTTTTTTTTCTTTTTAATAAATGATGAAGTTGAATTTCAAGGGGTTGAAGAAGTGGATGGTGAAAAGAAATGACTTGAACAGCAGAAATAAACGTGCCAATAGCACATAGTAAACAGAAACATCCATATCTCTAAAGGAATATAGAGGTGTAGTGTTAATGTAACCCTTATGGTTTACAATTACATGCTTGAAACTTGAAAGACAATCAGGCTGTAGTGAACCCTGCACTCCAACAGTCAGAATGCTGAACAGTGACATTACTGACTGTCTGAACTTTCCCCTTCACGACTCGTTAGCACTTGATCATGGGTGTGGAGTTTCAGCATTCGGTATATTTTTTGTGTATGCTGGTATTTAGCACGCTGACTTTTGACCTATGGTTGTGATTATTGCTCTACTCAACCTTTTGAGTCTTGAGCATCCAATAGTAACCTGCCTCTACAACTTGCTTTAGTCAAGGTGTTTTCTTAAGTGTGCATCAGTGCCTTTTTTCAAGTAGTTCTGAAAGGGTAGGGAGTATGGAGGTGCCTTAGGTATAAGGATATTATGGCTGCACGTCATCATTTGGTGGAGAAGGTGCCTTTGGAGAAGGATATACTGCTAATGTGCTAAGTGGATTCATAATCAATGTCCTACATGTATTCAGTAATTTGGGATATGAGCCATCCAGTACAAGCATCTATGAAGCTTGACACTGTGTCCTTTTTATCAGGGAAAGTGGACTGATATTTTGCTGTGGGAGAGGGATTGCTTGAAGAGTTTATCATGTGTGTTGATGACAAAGTGAACTACTAGATCAAGGGTGATTTTGTCTAGGACACTCTAATCTTATTGGAAAGAGAAGCGATTTGAGTGTGGTTGTATTAAGTGTGAGAGATTCAAGTTAATTTCATAACTGTTTATTTCAAGGATTGTAACCTAGAAGTGCTGTAAGAATTTTTAGCTTTATATTTTTAGGAGTTTACAAGGGAGCAGTATTGCCCTCATATTATTGGTCATTGTTTCCATATTCTCTGTAGCTCACAATACCTCCTTCTTGTAATTATAGTTTTAATACAGAAGTGAACAAAAGAGTTGAGTTTATATTCACATTTTTTTCTTTAGGGAAATATTTATGTAGTATAGATAGTAATATGTTTAGGAGGTACTGGAGATCTGTGCCACTTTCAGATTACTAGGTACTAATAATCACATCCTGCAACTCAAATCACACTACAGCTATACATTAGAACTTTTTAGATTGTGCAAAAGATTATGAATTTGGTAGGGGGTCTGTGTTTAGGTATAAAGACAGGAGCAGTGGCTATGTTGTATTCAGTTATAGACAGTATAATAGCGATGAAAAGATTGGCAGAGGTATCTGGAAAGGGCCATTTTCTTCTAGATTGATTTCCAGTGATTCCTGAATATTTTTCCATTGGCAGCTGTAAGGCACTCAGAATTTACCATTGCATACTGAAAACTCACTATTGAATTGAATGAATGTATCACAGCCAAATTTTGTGTATTCATGCATTGAAAATACTGCTTATAAATCTGCAGTTGGTTTTCTCTATTTGCATTGGAAATATTTTTTTCTACTCAAAATATTTGCTGCAAATCTGCATTTTACTATCTTTTTCTGTCTGCATCATAACTAGTTTCCTTTTCTAACTAGTGTGATAACTCTGAATATTTGATGTTCTAAACGTTGACCTTATTGGCCTGGATCATGGCTGAAAAATGTTTGTTACCAGCCCACATATCTAGTTATCAAATGGCAAGAAAGAAAGAGAGAAAGAAAAGAAAAAGTATGTCATTTAAGCACATTGGAGTAAGTATAACCTGGTGAATGGTAAAGAAAGGACAAGTGGCTTTTATATTTGTGAGGTCCTGGTGAAGGTACACTTACCCTTGGATGAATTGTTGTTTTCCTTTAAGGAAGCTATCAATATTTTGGTGTAAGTGAGGCAAATGGACTTGAAGTGGTTATGATTTTTCACTTTAAATGAGGTCCTGCAATATTTTGGTGTAAGCCGTGGTTATGATTTTTCACTTTAAATGAGGGTTCCTATCAGATAACTGAAGACACATTTTGTCGAATGCGTCTTTGGTCGAACTTGAAATGTCAAAAAGGCAAAATGACGAAGTGGCATATAAGAGAATTCTTTCCCTGGGAAAGAAGTCGCTTGGCCGCTTCATCACTTTGCCAGTTTTGGCACTGTAGTGCAATCTTGGGTTTGGTATATTTAAGTAGGGGGTGTGGGGGGACACAGCCCCACATGTCGGGGGGTGTGGGGAGGGGGGCAGAGCCCCCCCACTTTATGCAATGTTTTGATGTCTTTTTTTTATTTTATTATTTATTTATTTATTTTTGGGGAACAGTGATTTTTTTTTTCCCTCGGAAAAAAAATTGCTGTTCCGGTTGTTCGATGTCTTGTGAATTCGAACTTTAGAGTTCGATATAACAGCATTCGATCATTTGATCGTTCGTTGTTATAATATAGACCTTTTAAATGATTGGCTATCAAGTACAAATAATACATTATGGGCATGGTCAGTGAGGATTGGGAAGTTGGCCAAAAGGTGTTAAGTACTGAAGACTGAAATTGAGTATATTTAACAAGAAAAACTGAAGAGCCCATGAGACTTGATATATTGGTTTTGGGAAAAGGAAGGACAGAGAATGTAGAATTTTGTCACAAATTGTTTATAATAATGTGTTAGGATGTTGTTTCAGCTAGACAAGAATTTTGAACAAAAATGTTATGACATCAATTGTGTTTGCTGGATTTATTTTAATACGTACTTCTGTATGTGGTTTGTATTGTGCAGACAATACTCTGGCTAGAAGAAGAAGCTTGTAGTAAATTATGGAATAGAATTTGATTATATGGGTCTTTTACAGAGACATGACGGAGGTGATTGGAGAGTTTTGATTATGTAGTTGTTTCCATGCATGAGAATGGAGACGTCTGTGGGAGTAATGCTAAGGAAGGCAGGAATGGGGGTAAATGAAATTGTAGGGACCTATATATGTTCCTCATATAAATGAGAAAACTCCCTATGGCTCTTATCATTTATCCATGCTTTTACAATGAGCACATGAATGTATTACATGAGTGAAAGCTGAGAGTTTACAGACCAGTTATTCTTTGCTTAGTATCCTGTTATTCTTAGTTGTAGTTAAGCATGCAATACCTAGCAGATATGACTACATGAATATAATGAACAGGTATGAAATCAAGGTAAAATTTCTACCTTGTAGAAATCTTAGCTATATTTTCCATGATAAAAACAGATAAACATTAATTTGTGAAAACAAGTAAATATTCTCTGGTTGTGAGGTGTTTACAGTTCAGTCTAAGAGGCTTGTTACAAAGAAAACTGATGAAAGGTTCCTTGTTAGTTTCTGCATCTACAGTTCACTTTTCTTTTGAGCAGATTAAGAGCTGTAGGCACTCACTTTTAATAGAATTAATTTAAACCAGAAGGGCTAACAAATGTAGATCTATGCTGACGAGATGTATTATAGCATCATGCTTGGTTTGCACAAACCTCAATTAATTTCCATCCCTCAGAACTGAACATTTTAGTAGCAGAACCTGTGGGGATGTGCAGAAAAGAAAAACTGCTATAAAATGTTATAACTTTAACTGCATCCATTGGTAAGCTTCATTAGCCATCTTCACAAACTAGAATGGAAAGATCACTGAACCAGTAGCATTAATCAATTTGATATCTATTTAAAAAACACAGTATAGAAATGTTCCAACATAGCATAAATTAGAGTTTCTTGAAATGTGTCTTACATCAGCCAGCAGTTGCTATACTATAATCAAGAAAGCATTAATTATTGTTTGCCTGTCCTGTACATGTAAGCCTCTTTCAGATAATGTTACACATGATACCAGTCATAGCATGTATGTCTTTACTAGGATATTATTACTCTATAAAAATAATTGTGTTGCAATTCTTTGTCCGATTTATTTTTAATGCGCTGGTTGCTTTTTATGCTGGTTGAATAAAAATAAAGTATTATTTGATAATATTTCATTTCTTCAGACATGAAGATCGGGTTATTTCATAACAGTCATGTCTGCAGATTTTCAACTAATCCTTTTTATAAGTATCTTTTTATTATTTTAAAATAACGTGGAAGCAGTATATATCATTCACACACAAGTACAGTTCAAATACTGCACACCTTAATTAATGTAATAATCTGAATACCTCAAAATATCGGAACTTCTACCTTATAAGAAAATACATCCTCAGTCTCCAGACCTCAAAGCTTTCCCTATTTTGGAGGAACGTATCTATTTTTGGGGCCCAATTTATCCCTTCACATGATGTACCTATTTTTGGAGGTATGTCCCTATTTTCAGGCTTGATTTATCCTCTCATCATCCACAATTTTTTAATCTGTCTAGTACATAAAAAAAACCACACTACATGACCAACGTACTAATAATTTAAAGACAGAAGACACACATCTTACATCTCCCTTTTTCTGAAGCAAATATAAATGACCTTGTGTTGTAGTATTTTGCAATAGAGCTTATTAATGTCTACAGATATTATACTATTTCTTTGATAATGTTCTTATTCTGTTCCCTCATTTTTTCACTCTCTGTTTTTAACTATGTTTCTGAGTAGTATCCAACATTCCTACTGGAAATGTGTAGACTTATCTGCTATTAATATTCTACTTTTATGCTAATTAGATGATCACATTTTTGGCTGGATGTACCTATGTTTCAAGGGGCTTTGTACCAATTTTCACTATCAACAGGTAGAGAGGTGTGTTATGCTGTGGAAAAAAGTAACACTAATCATTTATTTCCCACTACTAAAGTTACACATTGTAATTTACATTCATCCATCTTTTCATGTCATACTCCAGATGAATAGAACTAGCGAGTAATATCAAACATGTATTTTATCTTGAGTTATTACTTCAGCTTCTGTAATATGACATAGCATGCAATTCATATGAATATGTGATGTCTTTAGTAGTATTTCTCCATGCTAGTTAGAACAGAGGGCAAGCACTTGTGATGGCTCTGCTGATACCTATTGCTAGAAGTTATTCTCTGAAACATGGCTCCTTCAGCCCTCAGAGTCCCTTTTCTTCATTAAAGTTCATTATATAAAATCCTTTCTATAAGAACTTCTGTACGGGGTTTGCAAAGTATAATTTGTGTGGCCTTAAGGAAAACAGACCTGACTTATCTAATGTTCTATGCAGTCATTCATTGCTATACCTAAGGAGTGAGCTTCTTCTCTTTCCTAAACTGGAATATGCGTAATTTAATCACTATGTCCCTGTAGAATACCCATCTACTCACAGCATTATTTATTACCCCTTTCCACCCAACGGACCTTGAATGTGAAACTATGGGAGGGTATCAATAGTGCCATGGTTCAAAATGAGTAATGTGAACGTGTGAGAGTGTCACTACTCCTTTATATAAATAAAGTCTGAGTGAGCGGCACTGCTTTTAGAAGTTTTCAGCCTTCTGAGGAATGCTCAGTAAATTTAGAACTATCTGAATCAGTGTAAACTGACATGAAAAGAGTGTAGTTTTATGCAGAAATATTTCTACTCTTATGCACATGTTTCATATTTACTCAAATGTACAGACTGTGTCAGCTATTTTCAGCAGGAAATAGAGTACAGTGCTTTGTGACTCTCATGAGAATGCTCAATGAGGTTTTACTTGGGTTAATGCTCAGCAGTGCTGACTTGCAGCTTATTAAAGCTTTTTATGAACTCGTATTCACAATGAAGGTGGCCTTACATGGACACCCAGTTGTGCTTTTAAAACACTGAAAAGGAGTAAGATAATACAATCATGGAAAAGGCAAGAGAACACACAATGGAAGCACTAGTGGAACACTTTAAGAGGGTTTTGTTGGAGGACGTGGGACAAGATGGCATTTATGTATTTCATTTTGTGGAGATGAATACAAAATTTCCAAATATCTGTTTTAATAAGTGAAGTAGGAGAAGAAAGAATGACAGAGTATGTAGGAGAGAGGCAGGAACACTATAGTGGGATGACAGTTGTAGGGGGAAACAATTTGTATAGATGGAAGGCAAACACAAAACAGCGATGGTGAAGAGGGCCATGTGATCAGTGTCATCCCTGTCCAGCTAGCCTCAAATATTCCCCTGTCCCATTGGTTCTCACCAGGATGACCCCAATGGCAGGGATGACTGTGACCTCTGCTACCTCAGTGGTTGGAACTGACTGAAACAGGGAGTTTTTCACCCTCTGGAGAAGGCTTTCATATAGGTCCCAACAACTCTGCACTGCCCTCTCTAGTGAAGCCTTCAACAGGTCGAGAAAATCCATGGTGCTGGCTTGCTAGGCTACCATATGCAGAGCTGCCCATTGGTACAACCACCATTCATAGAGGTTCATAGATAAGGCAAACACCTTAACCATTAGGCCACCCTTTCTGTGAAACAGTTCCTATGTGAACAGTTGGTGGTAGAAGTCTTTTACTGTGGGTGCACTTCTAGACCCGCAGAAAAGAGAGCAATAAAAGGAAAAAAGAAAGAAAGAGTAGAGAAAACAAATAAACAGAGAGAGACTGATGTAAGCAACAAAATTACTCATCACTCTTAAAAAGCAAATACAGAGCAGCAACATTTTTATTTAGTAAAGTTAAATTGTCATTAGCTAAATATAATTTGCAATGAATAATCACATTAAATAGTGACTAGTACTTGTTCAGATTCAGGTTTGTTAACACTACAAAAAAGGGTATTTATCTTCATAATACAACATTCATTTTACAATGACTAAATAACTACAAGAATCTCTGTAATACAATTTCATAACCCTTCTGCAATTAAACTGTGTAATGGTAAACAGTGACACATATAGTTTTAGGTAAGAATTATTCACATTTATAATACTGCATTTTTTTATACGACTGAATAACTATATGAATTTCTGTAATAACATTTCATAAACCTCACTTAATCTGTATTTACTGACCACTTACTATATATTTATGTATGACACTCTTAGAGGTTGCAATCTGTGGTTATGTAATTATTTAATTTAATTTAAATGTTATTTTATTTCTAGGGTTTTATTTGCATCTTGATGTTAAACCATCATCATAATACCATCATCATGAGAAAAGCCACTCCTGTCTTCATTGATACCTTTCATGGTTATAGCTCACCTCCTCAGCAGTTATTAAAATTTGAGAAAATAAGAGAAAAAACAATGGGTAGTGTACTGATAGCTGAATGTGTATGCAGTGTGCTTTTAAGGACTGCAATACTTAAAATTTCTAAAAGACTTTGCCATATATAACTTTTATTAGGCGACTCCCCCTTATCCTGCATGTTATCATAGCCTCCAAAATTGTATATTAGCAAATAAAACATCTAAATCTGTAAATGTAAAGTTCTACAGCATGGACCATAGGGAAATAGTTTAATTTCTGTTTATAAAGTAGGGAAGTTATCCTTCCTGCAAAAAAGAAATCATGTGCATGGAGCATGGTAATTACACTCCAATATTGAAAAAAAGACAAATCAGTTAAGTGCTACTATAGCACGCAACCCATTATTAACAAATATTAAGCACTTGTTAAGGTTGGATCTCAAGTTAGGCAGTCAAGTCTGCCAGTACTGACCACAAAGACAGTAACACAATGAAAAAAGGATTTGTTTATACCTGCTGTCTGTACCTGTAATGTGTTCTTGACTTCCAGCTATAAACTTAGAGTTGCTAGAATAACAGGATGCATGTGTTCATCTGCATTTTTTGAAGAAAACAAAGTCTGAAACTTAGATTTATGTCATTATTTAGTGACTTCAAGTCCACAGAAATTTGTCTGAAAACCATACATTTTGTGAGGAACAGACCAAGCTTATGAGGCAAAATCTGGACAGTTGAGAGGCATGGAAGGTGAGTGTAAATACAAGAGACTGTGCTATACTGTCTTTCTGACAGCCCTTGATAATTGCTTTACAGACATGAAAGCCCACATTACTTCTTTTCTTTTGTTTTTCTGTAACTGGTAGTGCATGGAGCAAATAA
Source organism: Protopterus annectens (assembly GCF_019279795.1). Classification (NCBI taxonomy): domain Eukaryota; kingdom Metazoa; phylum Chordata; order Ceratodontiformes; family Protopteridae; genus Protopterus; species Protopterus annectens. The sequence goes on from NC_056736.1 coordinate 319,145,213, forward strand.
AGCCTTTAATTATTTGTTCTTGACATAGGTGCCATGATTCAGCAGGTGAGCAAATTTACTGGCACCTGATCATAATCCTCTATGTATAAACACGTAGGGTAACATGTGGAAATGCATTGCAAATGGAAATAAATGTTGACAGATAGTAATAAAATTCTGGAAATGATACATTCAGAGGCACCAAATTCATATGATGGAGGGAAGGGCTAATGTATTGATCTACTTATCAGCAAAATGTCTGCTAATATGTCAACTTTGCAGATAGTCAGTTTTAGGTAGAGCAGAATCTTGCCACTACTGTTGTGCTTGTAAACATATTTCAAGTGTCCATCCTTAGTTGAAATATATTATTGCTATTAATATTTACTTTTTGATATGCATATATTGCACTGCTAATGTTAACATGATAGTGCAATGTTTTTTCACCATTAGGCATACCTGTTGCATATATGTATATATATATATATATATATATATATATATGTATATATTTTTTTTTTTTTTTTTTTGGTGTCTTTCAGCTTTTCCCAGTTAGGGGTCGCCACAGCGGAACTCCAGTCCGCTAATGATTGGCAGTAGATTTTTACGTGCTGAGTTGCCAGCCCTGACGCACAACCTTTAATGAAGATATGCCCATTCACGCATGTCTCCACACAGAAGACGCTCTAGCTGAGAATCGAACAGGACAACGTCTTACTGTGAAGTGACAACGTTACCACAGCAACACCACTGCAGTATATTTAGCGCATTGCAGTTCACATTACTTCAAATGTAGTGAACAATATGTAGTTCAATAACTTTCTTGAGGTTCATGGTGCCTTTAGATGTGGCAATTGCAGAATGTGAGAAAAGTTTGGAAATCCCCAATACATCATCAATGCCATTTACCATGTCTTACAGAAAGTTGCTGCAATGGCCATTGGTAGTACTATTAGCTAATACATTTTGGTCTACAATGTTATCCAGACAATTTGAGTTATGACCATGTTAACACAGCAAAAGTAATAGCATCTACAGCATGCAACAGCATTATTGTTTGTTACAGAAGTGCAACTTTTACTATAGTACAATCAAAATGGTTTAATCTACAATAGCACGGAAGGGTAAATAAGCAAGCAATTCAAAAATGTAAGTGGTATACCCACTGTTCCTGTTTCCAACAGTTATGCCCATGACTCAGTCTGTTTTACACACTTAATATAATTATAATTACACTAAATTTCTAAGTTTGAATAATTGAAAAAAGATACATATACACTCGTGTGCACACACACACACACACACACACACACACACACACACACACACACACACACACACACACACAGACACACAAACACACCCCTCTCTCTCTCTTTCTAAATATATATATATATATATATATATATGTATATATATATATATATATATATATATATATATATATATATATATAATCTATATATATATATGTGTGTGTGTGTGTGTGTGTGTGTGTGTGTAGACCGAGAGAGAAAGATAGTTTAATAAAGAAGAAAGGAGTGCTTACTGTGGAGCTGTGGTTTCATTCCCTTTACCTCTGAAACCCACTAAATCAGCTGGTTTCCCCTATTCCTGTACTTCCTCTACAGACACCTATTGCAGCTGTGGCAGCATTACTTTCCAGACTGGAGGATACCTGACAATGAAGTTAGGTGATTCCCCAAATCTAACCAGATATTGATTCAAATCTAACCAGATATTGATTTTTCCAGGTAATACCAGCAGTAGTACTTTTTAAATTTGTAGGTATGTTGTCCACAGCAGGTAAAGAAGAGTTTTGATATCTTTCTTTGGGCATGATCCTGGGCTTTAACAGATTATATGTTTCCTATGCTAGGATCAAATGGGAATGAAGAGGTAAGTATGAAACTGAGACTATTGTGGTGTGAAACACACTCACTAAGGTGTGGTATCACAATATCTGGCCTTTACACCCTAAGTGTTAACCCACTGGGTGCAGGAAAACATGTGCATTCCCAGACTATTTCCATATGCACTCACAGTGCACCATTAGGTTGACACTCACACATCATGTACACAAATGCATGAACACTTCTCTTTTCATTCACAGCAGTATAAACTGAGTTATGCCAATAAAAACACTTATATATACATTGGTGTTATTCATAGAGCTAAGTGTAGTAATCCCTAATTTGCATAAGAACTTTATAAATTAGAGTAGACAGTCTTTTTGCAGTTCATCATTTTGACAACTGCTCTACTGTGAGTTTCTGAAAATATTAAAGGAAATATGAATGGAACAAAAAGCTTTATAAATGGAACAGTTAGGATAAAATTAGTGAAAAAGGCAGTTATCAGTGGATTTCAGTATGGCATCCTCAGGATTAGCCTCTGACTTACTGGAAAGGTAGGAAATCTTGCAATAGTACATATTTCTATCTGCAATTATTTGAGATGAGTAAAGCATTATATTCAGTGCTGTGTATATGTAAAGGTTACTATAAACAGTGGCCTCTCGCAATGGAAATTCTGAGGACTAAAGTGCAGATTACCTTACAGTAACTGAAGCATTAAATAAATGAGAAATTAGGCATCATTCAGTTTCCCACACTCTTTCAGTAAGGCTCCATTAGTCTATATTTCAATTTTCATAGCTTTATAGATAATACAGATGATAAATGTATAATAAAACAATAGTGCAAAGGGAAAGAAAAGCAAAGAGTCATTACAGAGTATGGAATGCATAAAACTCTAAAGCACTTAAGCAATGCTTCACTTTGTTTTAGCTATTGTTCAATTTCTCAGTGAAATGCAGGCCACATAATGAATTGTTCTCTGATAGAACTGGAAAGTATAATTATTTGGAAACTTGTATTTTCAGTTTGGAAATGTTATAGCATAAGGGGGCAAGGCAATTTCAGTCCTGAGAAAAACCACCATATCTTCATGGATGCATGGAAAGCGTTTCTTTTTGGAAATGGTTGTCAACAACGATGCTGTTACTCTCATTCTCATGACACAGCCTCAGGACAGTGGCACACAGTTGGAAAGTATACTGGCAGGACCCCTTAGCCCACAACAGGTGGATAACTCCATAGGCAATGACACAGGCTCACAGACTCAACATAATGAAGGACATTACAACAAGGGGAGGGTACATCATGCAACTCAATACCTGCTTTTCGGGCAGAGCCCGAAGCCTTGAAAAAGAGACAACCTTTTGTAGGTTACAGTACCCACTGCTGTGCCTGTTCACAGGGGTGCCATGTGAAGATATCTTTCACAGTTAGCTCCAGAGAAGTGCAAGGCCTTGCCTGCCCAACAGCAGATGAGTTGTCACATAGTTCAGGCCCAGGCTACTGCTATTGAGAATCAGGTATTAAGGGTTAGAGAACTAAGGGTAGATGTGAGAAATTTAAGCAGCACATGCGAGTGATTGAGACCGTGGACACTGCAATGATAATTCTCATGTAGAACATGGTTGCACACCTAGCTTCCATGTCAGTATTCATCCACACACTGTTAAGAACATACCAGGTACATACTGGGAATACAGCTGCACATGGTTGGGAGATTTCATGTAAGATGGATGAGTAGGCCATACACTTTGTGCATCCCAGGAAAGTATTGTAGGCATTCATGTGGAGTTCCCCAAGAAGAAGACAGTTAGGGCTCATCCCACTTCCACAGCATGTGATAGAACCTCTGAGTTAAGGTCTAGGCCCTGCAGCATTGTTAGATCAATATCAAGAGGTTCACCTGCATTCAGTAGATCCCATCATCAGAGCAACTCAGCATCAAGTTCACATGCTAGCACTTGTGCACAATCTCTGGATCCATCATCAACACTATATTTGGGGGACATTGCGCTGGACACCTTCCAAATGTAAGTTAAAGTTTGAGCAGGTATAATACAGAAGTTAGTCATCAAGAAGTCTATTTGCAAACATGGGATATATGAGTTCATGTGACGTGCTTTACAAGACAAATGCTGCACTTACATCTTATGCTGACAGAAAGGAAAGAGACAACAGCAGCAAAAATAAAATAATTAAAAAGTAAATATAAAAAAATAGTGAGAGTTGTGCTTTTGATGAGATGTTAAACCAATGTCCCACTTGTTTGAGTTGGTGGTAGCTCAAATGGGTGCACCATGGCACCTATTGAAAAGAGTAACTTTCCCGTAGAAGTAGAAATACCATCTTCAGTCTCTGCTGAAAAAAGGCCAGTAGCCTAGTGTGAGTAAACCCATCACAAAAAGAAAATAAAGAAAAAAGAACAGCAGCATCAATGACAGATTTCATGATGGCAAACAAGATGCATTTCATTTAACAAATAAATACGACTTCATCTGCTCCTTTACAGCTCATGCAAACTCTGACAATATAACTAGCACTTGTTGTGATGGCTCTGTTTATAACAATGATACTAGAATCCAACTTGCTTGTGTCATGACTGATGCCACTAGCTTCAACTACTCTACTCAGTAGTGCAGGCATAGATATAGTGACCTGTAGAGGTTCCACCCTGACCTGTTCTGCCACTGAGAGGCAGAGTTTAAGAAAAGACACCCAACATTTTATAATAAGCAGTGTCCACAGAATTTTTCACTGTATTTTGTTAATATTGTCTTCTGCCCTTTGTCGCCTGTTGCAGGGTCAAAGTGTAATGAATCCTGTCTGTTTTTTTTTTAACAGCAAGCAGCAGCAAGGGAGATCACCTTAAACCAGAAGACCTGTCTGAGGAGAAGTAACAGACTGCCCAAGCAGTGCGATATGTATAAGTATGCAGATAGCTATAGCGTAAAACTGAAATCCAACTTGTTATGCTCATATATACAAATATGTTATATATTTTTTCTTTCTTATTGTGTTACATCTTTATATGGGTTCAGTTGTGTTGCAGAATGTGGAGAGGCAGCAGCTGTCTGGATCTGCTCCAGCTAACATACCTGGTGCTGGGTCACACCAATCACCAGGCCTACCTCTCAGCAGGGAGATGAAGGTCACACAGTTAAAGGTGACCTGGAGGACTCACTGTTGACCTCTGGGACCAGTTCTTAGGAGCAATGAAGGCTGTCCCTCTGATAGTGGATCAGAGGTGTCTCCTTTGGTAGCCTGGCATCAGGAGCAATGGCTGCATATTTCCAAGGAGAACCAGCAGCTAAGCTCATGATGATGGACCAGCTGGTAGAGCCATATTTCTGGCCAGTCTTGTACATGCAGTCACTAGAGAAGAGTCTGTTCAAATTGCCAGCCATGGATGTGACAGCCTTTCAGATATTTTCTCCTCTAGGCTGGTCAGACAGGCCATTGATACTGCACACTTTATCTCCCAACATGGTGTCACCCTTCCTTCTGGATCACTTATCATACCCTATTTGTAGTCAAATCCTCCCCATCACAAACTGTCCTATCTTCTATGTCCCACCACTTTTGCCATGTTTATATTCCTGTATTTCTTGTCTGTCTTTCCCTGAAGTTTATATTTGCTTGTCAGCTGCTGATACTGTCTCTGTTCCCACTTTCCTTCCTGCACATGCTCCTTGCTACTATACCTTCTACTATACTGCTTCAAAAAGGAAAAATGAATACCTGTCTCAAAAAATCCCCTTCAACCTATCCTTGATTCAGGTTGGCATTGTGTATGTTTTTCTGCTTGCTCTTGTCCCATGCCTGGCTGCTTTTACTCCTCTTCCCTCCTCATTGGTATGATGAATTGACTTGGCACTTTGTTGTACTGGCCCGTGATGGCCTGCTCACAGTGCTTCTGCTGCAGGTATGAGTCACTCTGTTATGTGTGTCACTGTTCATATCCAAAGCATGCCCCCTCATTCAGATTGTCATGTAGTTACCATGACTACCCATAACACTGCTGTGTTGCCAGGGTTCTGTAGCATGACTGCTGTCATCAATGTGTATCTACAATAATTACTTAAGCAGCCTCTTCCCCAGAATGCTAGTGCTTTACTGGTCCACATACATAACTAAGCAGCATGGGGTTGGGTGGATCTAAATCATCTGTGTTACTTCGGAATAGTGCAGCAGCATTGCCAAGTCTTTCTGAATAAACCCCACCCCATGTGTAGCTCATGTGTTACTTGATGATATCATAGATGTATAAGGAAACAACACTGAATTTTCTATATTCTACTTGTAATTTGAAATTTTACCATGATCTACCGTCCTTACCACATTTGGCATGGATTGCTTGGAGTTATGATACTAAAGCAAAAATCTTCTACAAAGGATTTAATACCAGTCATTATTCCTTCAAAGAATATTCCCTCATGTTTAATGATCTTGTAAAATGTGATAAAAGACAGGCTCAATGGATGGGCTAAAATGATGAAAAAAATAATTTATCTTTCAATATGGTTTTGTGTTATGTATGCATGCATGTTTGTATTTATTTATTTATTTGTTTGTTTATTCATTTATTTATTTATTGGTGGCTTGATTTGTTACAAAATTTTTAGGGACTGCAACTGTGTTCTAGACTTCGAAAATGTAGTATACATGATCTTGTTAGTTTATTATGCTTACTGGAATGTTGATGCATGGTTTTGTTATATAGTGTGATGCATGGATTTATTAAAGTGTTCTTTTTTATAGGAGTTATGTGATTTTTTTTTTTTTTTCAATGTGGTCAAGTGCTACTAGACAAATGTTATGATGGTGGTGATTTTTATATGTGCTTTTGCATTATTTTGGAGTGTTTGTTACTGTGTGATTGTGCTTTGTTTTCTGTAATTCTCATTGTTATTACAATGTACAAAGCTAGTGGATTCAAGCACTTCAGAGGTAGGTATTACTTTTTGAAGTAGAAATTTGCATTTCTAACAAAGAATAGGAAAATCTGCATGGTAACATATTACAGATTTCTTTACAGATTTATAGTATTTGCATTTTTTTGTTTGCAGGTTCTTCCTTATTTTTAAGTTATACACTCACCAGTGATTGCAAATCTGTACAATATTTTAATTTTTAGCACTAGGCAATAGGTCATATTAATGTGAGTTATACGTTAACTATATGAATCCATTTCTGATATACCAACATTGAATACCTTTGTTGATGTTTCTTATATGCATCTCAGTCTGGTTAGTAGATAGAATCATCCATTTTATCCAGTCTGTTTTCCTTTTTACTTTATAATACTGTATTTCTTTTTTGGCATTATTTTGTTGAGTTGCTATATTTTCCATTTTCCATTTTTTGCTTCTCTCCCTGTTTCTCTTCTTTTACAAATGTAGTTTTATTCTACTTTTTTGAGTTTAACTTTTTTCTTCTCATTCACTTCATGTGCCTTTCAGAATGCATATTTTTATAATCATTTGGTTATTTTGTTGGTTATTTAGCTGTGTATTATTTTTCTCTGTTTTCTTTATCTGTATTGAAAATCCTTTCAGAGTGTTATATCTTTAGTGCTAAGGTTATTGTGTATTCCGATCCTTATTTAATAGTCACTCTTCATTTCATCTTTTGGTTTCAAGACTAATTTTTCTGTTTGTCTGTCTATCTATATACACAGGCATACTATAAATGTTTGAGTCCCAGTGCTTGAAATGCACTGTCTCAAAAATTGATGGCTGACAGTCCTTAAATTTAGGGAAAAAAAGAACCAAAAATGGCAGACAAGCTCAGATGAGACTTTAAACTAATCAAGCAATTATAACTTCTTAGATATAAAATACTTCTTTATTGAAAATAAAATATATTAAATAAAGTACTGTTGCACTTAACTGGGTATCATCAACTCTAACTCCAGTTTAAAATAAGAAGCTGTATTTATATGCATTAATACACAGTTAATTGTCAATTAATTCAAAATGGGATCATGTAATATTGGCTAACATTAGCTACAGTCATGCCTATGGCAATGCTCACCTTCTATTGAAAAGATTTATCTATCAGTTAAAATGCCACATGTAGTACTCTGTTTCTTGTACTGGTGTACAACTACTCCTCTAGAAATCTTTGAAAGTAATATCCATAATACCATTACAGTCTTATCCTACACTGTCCCCTGAATACTGATCTCCATACCAAACCACTGTTCACAATTTCTTTTTCATGACTGCCATGATCTTGACATCAGTAATATGTGATATTGCACCACCACAGAGTTACATTGATAATTGTTTGTGCAGAATTGCTAGCATTTCTAATTACATGAATCTATGTAGTTTCACATTCTCTGTTTCGTCAATTGTTAAACCTACAGCTATCTTTCTGGTTTATAGTGTTTATATTCTATCATTGGTGTGTGTACTTGTACAGCATTGTACTTTTGTGTCCTTAAGAAAATGAATTTGCATTTTGTGGAACTTTTGTATTCTGTGTAGCTTCTCTCCCCAAGCCTCCAATGAAAAGTGATTTGATGTCCAGATGATCTATCCCAGTTTTTTCATTTTGATTTTTTTTTAAGTTTACTACATAGTAATAACTGCAATAATCAAGAAAACAATGAACTAGTAACATATTCCATAAGTATTAGTTAAAAAAAATCACAGGTAGACATGTACACTATATTGTTTTCATAAGCATACTGGTGTATGTAGAATGTTAATAAAAAGAAGAGTTATTAAATGGGTGGAATATTTTTGCACTAATAGCATATGTTGTAATGCAGACTTAATATTTGTAGTAATATTACTTTGTGGGATATTTAAAATAGAATGCATTAAGAGATGATTTCTAAAAGTATGTTTGGCATTTTTTAGAATTATTTAAAAATTTAAAGCAATTATAATATTGCAAAAGGCATTCAGTATGTTCCAATTTAGAGATTTTAAATCCAGCTGATTTTCACTAATATACAGTTTTAGGAACATGAAAATAGTTATAAAAAGGTTCAAGTCATTAGACTTTATTGTGGTAGGGGTTATATGCAGAATTGCAATTTACCATGAAATTAGTAAGTTTTTAAAACTATTAGAGTTTAATTTGGCTGATTGAGTGGTCCATAGTTTTTGTGAATTTACAGCCCCAAATAATATGAAATAGGTCAGCTTTATCTGAGCCCTAAGGTGTGCAAGAAGCTGAAAGGCCAGGGCAATATTTAACCTTTTTATAAGGAGTTAAATAGGCATCATTTAAGATCCTCAAATGCTTTTATGATAATTTCTTTAAAGGAATTATTTTATTGTTTAGTTAAAATATTTTGGCCAGTGGCTCATTATGTAAGCTAAGTAATTGTATATTAGTCCAATATGAAGATATTAAGTATTTATTTTGAAATGTATAATTCATAATAAGTTTTTAAGTGTTGGAAATAGCTTGATAAGAACAGAGGGAAGACCCCAGTTCATTGAAGAAGGTAAGTTTATTATATAGATGGAGGTCTTTTGAAACTGAAGGCATGAGAACATTTATGGGTTGCTTAATAAGAGGAAAATGTCCTTTGGGAAGGGTGAGATTTTATGTAATTTGATCAACAGATGAAGAAATGTGAACTAGATTGATTTTTAATTAATGGAAAACTAGACAAATCTAAAATTTTATTTGATAATATTATATTTAGATTGAAATTTATAGGTTAAAAAAGATTTTGAATTGAATCAATCTTTAATAACTTTAATAGAGTTCTGAATTAAATAATGAAATTGATTAAAATTGTATGGATTTTAAGCTGTTTTGAGCTTTGGGGATCTAAAAAGGGTTTGCTAAGGGATTACACAGTTAAGATTTTAGAATATTTGCTCATATTCTTATCTAGGATGGACACCATAGATTTTTGAGATGGTTAAAAGTAATGATACACACTAGACTACTTGAATTAATAATTAGGTAGTAAATCTAGAAATCAGGAAAACTGACACCCCTCATCAAGTTTAAATCAGGTTAATTTGTTGTATGAGATGCATATTGATTTAGATGCCCATATAAATTTACTCAATGAGGAAGTGACACTGTTAAAGATTTATTTTTTTTGAAAGGAAGCCATCATAAAGAAAAGAATCTTTGGGAAGATGTTCATTTTAACAACTGTCACTTTAGAAAGAAGTGAAAATGTAGATTGGTCCACCTCTTAATGCCACATTAAATGCATAGCCATAGAGATACTGGCTTTGTAATTAAGGGATTTATGTTGATGAAATATGATCCCTAGATATTTCAGTGTTGTATTTACATGTAATTCATGAAAGTTAATCATTTTTAATGTATTGTAGTTAGTCTTATGGAGATCTGTACTAGTTACTAAATGATAAATAAAAATAAATGAAATATATACACTCATTGTTTAATGTAGCTAAATCTGTTGATTTATTTTCTTCTGGTCTCAACAAAAAGATCACCATGTACACTTATTTATTAACATTCGGTGGAGTTATTTGTTTATTGTATTTATTAACATTCAGTGGAGTTAACCATATGAATGTACATAAGGTCAGTGGATTGTTTCACACTGGTCTGATGAAGCCCCACCTACTTAGTGATACAGAGGTGATAGGATCTAAGGCACTTACTAGGCTACTGGTCTGCAAGGATCATAAGAAGCTTAGTCTTATATTCATATGGTAGTCTTTTAGTCCTTATATTTTGTGTATAAATAACCCAGAGGCAGGCAGAACAAGGATGTGTTACTTGTTGCCGCTTTCCAGAAAGAATCTATGTGCTAAACCAGGTTGGATTTATGGTTTCTGATCCAGTTGTCCAATTTACATTTGAATAAAAATATTTTGATTTATGTGGAGTGGAAGACATTTTCATAGAAATGATATTCTCCATGATACATACCAATCCCTCTAACATGTCCTGTTTATGCAGCAAATGAGATTGAGACCACTTGATCAGCTACTGATGCTATCACTGAACTTTCAAATGTGTATGTGTTGAGGATCTTTATGTTATGCAGAGGATGCCTCTTAACAGCCTGTATGACACTAAGAACAGGGAAAAATATTTGAGATGATCTCCATAGTTTTTATAATTTAGGCCCTTGTTATTTTAGTGAGAGATTGGCATGGTCATTTCAGTTGTGACAGGTGTGGGACAGATACATAACTAAAGAGCATTATACTTAGTGGTCAGCCTAATGAGAGCTGAGAGCAGTGGAATGATTACATCTGTGTATGCATACACCATACCTTTGAAGATATGCTGCAGGATGAAAAAGGACTTCTTACAATAGTGGACCTGTGGTAATCAGAGAACAGTTTGTTGTTAACATAGGTTTCCAGATCCTTGAGTTGTCAATATGATTAGTTACAAAATAAGTCATGCTTGCTGATAAATACCATTATATAGAGCTTGGCATTTAATTAGTTTTAGTCCATGGTTTTCATAACAGCTATTTATTTGGGGAAGACCCGCTTGGAGTATCATGCAGTCCTCCAAGGAAATTATGATGACAATAAGTTTACAGTCATCTACAGATCTTGGTCAACCATAAACACTAAACATTTGTTTTGGCCTCCAAGAAGTGGATGCCAAAGAGGAGTGGCCCAAGAACTAAACCTTTGAGTATACCCCTAGTGACAGTTCTTTGGAGAAGGTAGATCCACCCAACCTAATTTCCAAAGTTCTATTTGTGAGCGAATGTGCTGTACAACAAATTACAGAGGGATTTACACTTAACTGGGAGAGTTTATCTATGATGCCTGAATGTGGGATGATGTTGAATGCCTTGTTAAGGGTCAGATATGTGGTATGTATTGATTTACCCAAAATCTATTGCTTTAGTAACCTTCTTGAAGAAGTTGATCAGGTTAAGTAGGTAGGGTCTGCCCTTAATGAATCCATACTGGCTTTGGTCAAGCGTATATAGGTTGCCCATGTCCTTATGTATTAATTCCATAATGATCTTGCCCATAGCCTTACAGATGAAGTTGGTCAGGCTTATAAGGTCTAACAAGTCCTGTTTCAAGTTGGCCAGTAGCATCCCAGAATGTTATCTGACCCCATCAAAATGATGTTCTTTGCCTTAGATAGTTTCTTCCAGGCTTGTTCTTGGTATATCCGAGAGAGAGCTATAGATCTGGGTTTGTGACCTGTGAATACAGGAGAAGAGAAGGGGCTGATGTTAGTTAAATTTGTTCACTAGTAGATTGGCTATGTCCTCTGGATCCAAGTATGAAATATCACTTACTATTAGTTCAGTGCAGTGCTGTTCATTGTTTCTGCGGTTTCTCATATATCTAATGAAGGCTTTGTGGTTATCTTCCACCTGGGTGGCTACTTTACTTCATATTTGACTTTGGTTGATTGGATCAGAGTTTGGAGCTCCTTGTTAAGTTTAACAAGACTGTTTTTAGCATCTTGAGAGTTAATTTATTTTTGCATGCAATGAGCATTTTTTCTTTTTTTACAGATTCTGTTTTAATTTTTGTTCCACAATAGGAGTTTATTCTTACATTTTTCATTGTATTTACTTTGAAGGGGGAAAATGTGTCTATGCAGCTCTTTACATGTGCATATAATTTCTACATAAAGGATTCCACATTAGCAGTGGGGTCAATAGTTTGGAGGGGGATTTTGAATTTAGTCAGAACATCGCTCAGTTTATGCTGAGTAGTCTATCCATAATCTCTGAATACTGATATACAGACATGATAGTACTTTAGAGCCAATAATTTATTTTACTAACTTGCATCAGTTTTTGCAACAGCTGAAAACCAATGATTTTTCTCAAGAAAAACTCTTATCTCCAAGTTCCTGTTAGGAATCATTATGAAAAAAGTGATAACGTGATGTGACTGTGACCTAGGCAGCAACCAATGGATTTTTAGTTAAAGCCCTGCCCTGTTGTTGCATGCATGCCTGACAGCAGTCAACTTGTGTGAATGTAATGGGATCATTGAAAGGGCTTTGTCACCAAGTATTGTGAGGGGCATTCCCCAGACTTCTCAGCTGAACCTATTTTGGAGGATTTTTCCTATTTTCAGGCCTGATTCACCCTTGCACAACTCACTGAAGGAGACATATCTTATTTTCAGGCTTGATTTATCCATTCATACAATTTTTTGAATCCCACTCATCATACATCACATGTGATTTTTGAAGATGTCTAAAACCACACTACATGACCAACATACTAATGACAGTGAGAATTTAAAGAAAGAGGAGACATACTTTACATATTCCTTTATCTTAAATGAAAATAAATGACCTTATTTGGTAGACGTTTGCAATACAGTTCATTAACGTCTACAGATTTTGCTCTGTTTCTTTGATAATGTGATTATATTCTTCCATCCTTTGTTTCACTCTTTTGTTAAATACATCTATCTTAGTAGTATCCTACTTTCCTACTGGAAGTGGAAAGCGTTATATGCTATTTAGTAATTTAGTACACATATTTTCTGCTAATTAAATATTAAGATTCTTAGTAGAATGCTTCAACTTTTCAATTGCTTCTGTTCCTATTTTCAGTGTCTGCAGGTTGAGAGGCATGCTTTCCCCTAGGAGTTTCTCCACCCATGTAATCAGATGCTTCTCTCTCTTTCCCAGTTTTCATAGGTTCATAGGTTGGTACTAGGCTATCAGTCCTAGGGCCTATACAATCCTAGCCATAACAATTCCCTGGCTATTTCATCCCGCAATATTTACTTCCCTGGACCCCTATCTAGCAGGGCGACTGACGTGATCCCCAGGGTGAATTTACTATTTCCCATCCAATTGTCAAGGTTCCTTTTGAAGAGGGCCAAAGAGGCCCTCTGCTTGACATATATGGGTAGTCTATTCCAGAGTCTGGGGAGTCTCTGGGTCAGGAACCTATCCCTTTAGCATGTTTTGTTCATTCTGATGACAAGGTTTAGATCCCTGGAGCATGTGACACTGACAGATTGAGATTTCTTTAAGTGTAGCATGTCCAGCAGCTCTGGGTTTGGCATGGCCTTGTATGTTAAGCAGAGATTGCTTCTGAGTAGATGATATGTGACAGAGTATAGCTGGAGTTTTTTTAGATGGTCAGCATAGGGCATCTGCTTTAGGCCTGTGATTCTTTTAGTGAGGTATTTCTGTGGCCTTTCCAGTTGTTGTAGATGTCTTGAGAGGTACATACCAAATGTATTCTATAATGGGTCTAATGAGGGATGAGTACAGTGGGACAATGACCTCCTTTTTTCTGGATGAAAAGCCCTTAGTGATAAGGTGTGCCACATAGAAGGATTTCCTGACTGTTGTGGGTGATGTGGTTTTCACTGAAGATTGTTGACAGAACACACTTCCTGGGGCACATACTTCAAGCCTTACCTGGTAAGAGGTTAGAAGGCAGTGCCTCATCTTTCTCATTGCTTCCCCAGCCAGTTTCTAAAGTTCTGAAGCCAAAAAATGGATTATCCAGGTCAAATGGGTCACGATGGCGACTTCATCTTTCAGTGCCACAAAGTAGGCTAAAATGTGAGTTTCTACTTGTGCTTAAGTGATTTACTGTAAGTAGGAATGATGATAAATTGGTTGTAGCATTCTGGTCTTCTGACATACTGCTATTACTCTTTTATGTGGTATTTTGATTTTAGATATTGTTAGTTTAAGAATGTTCTTCAGTTTCAGCACTTAGATTTTTTTTGTTTGCAGTTTCTTATGGCTTTGTGTTTTTGTGCAGGTTTCTCTGTGTAGCCCCTTATGTAAGAAAATAGGAATATCTGACTGGTTTGCTTTATTGTCAGTTTTATGTGACTTTTTTGTACCTTAAACTGAGTTTTATTTGGATCTTCTCTTCAGGTGTAGAGATGTGAAACAGTATGGGGTGGATTCCTTAAAGCTCATGGAATCTGAAGCATTATGCCAATATCAGCTCGATACTTGTGGATAACATTGTAATATGTAAATGTATGAAAAGAAACTCAGAATAGCTCAGTGCACAGTTGCGTATTGCAGTATAAACAGCACACTATAGAAATAGACAAGTAATCTGTAAGTAATAAGAAATGGTTGTCCAATCATGTTGTATTAGTACCAAAGTTATGGAAAGATGATCACAACTCAAATATCCTGATAGTTATATAGACATCTGTACAATGAGTCTAAAGACAACTATGGAATGCAGCTGTCTCTGTTATAATAACCAAAAAAAGACTAAAAAATGCCAATGAGTCTATATTACTTCATCGAAGTTTTATTTCCACAAATAACTAATCATCAACCCTTTACTTTGAACATCCATTTATCGAAAGTTCACATCAGTGAATGGTTTTCATAGGAAAGGGAATTACTTGTCCACCACAGAGATTGTCACACCTACTACAGCATTTCATACTCACCAAGGTGGGGGGTTATACACCCCACACCTCCCAATGTGGGGGCTGTGGAACCCACACATCCCTGCTTATATATATCAAGTTCTGAGATCACACTACAGTGGGGAAAAGGGCACATTTCTAATGATGGCCTACTAACTCCCTTCCCTATGAAAACTGTTCACCTATGTGAACATTCCATGAACTGATGTTCGATGTAAAGATATTGATGATTAGGCAGACCCATGCCAACTATCCCAATGTAAGCCGCATGGCACTCGTAACTTAAATTTTCAGGAATAGACACATATACATCTCAGACAACTATGGATATTTTTGTATTCCATCCACTAACTTAAAATACATGCTTCAAAGCTGCAATGCTATTTGTAACATATATATTGACATCACTCTTTACATTAAGCTCAGTGACAACTACAGGTACCTCCATAATACATATATTAGTAAAGTATGTCAGCTTGGACCTTGGAATCTATACATTTTCTGAGAAAAAATTAAAGGTGAAGGGCAATTAGAGCCACATCACCATAGCTAACATTTGCTAACAATGAGTTTGAGACTTGCGGGGGGAACACAGGTAAAACACACATCCAAGGAAAGTGGGAGACAGAAAAGAAGATGGCTGAAGAAGAGGGACATACAAGGGGAATGCTGGAATAGAAAAATCTGAGGGAAAGTCAAAGCATCATGGGCATTTTTTTTTTGATGGGAATAGACCTAATTTTTAAGAAAAAAAGGGCAGGCAAACATAGGGAAAGAAGAGAAGAAGGTCATACAGCAGGTATAGTCATAGAACAAATAGCATAACAAAAGACAGAGAAAGGTTGGAAAAAACAGTAAGGACAAGTAATTTACACAGACAGCACACTGCACAACAGGAGCAAACATGATGGGGATGCATACCAGCCATGGTGAAATGCAGAAAAACATATCTACCTATGCACTATCACATTATAACTTTCTGTAAACTGTGTGGCAGTTATACCTGGATGTGTTGATGGCTGTTCCATAGTAGGAATGTAGGAGCACACTACACATTGAATAAATATACATGCAGTTGTAAGCCAAACATCACAGATAAGCAAATCCAGGTCTAAGAATGGTAGATAACTTCACCATAGGACAGAACCAAAACTACAACCATGTATGTAAAAAGCAAGCAGCCAAGCAAAGTGCCAAACAGAAGTACTGCAGAAGAGCAACAAAGGCTGCAACATACATGTGTACGCAACCCAAACAAACGTGTAATGGAATGTGTATATGTTACACACATATGCCATGTAATAAGCAACAGGTGTCGATATGTATGTATGTCTGTCAGTGGTATAAATGAAATGCACATAAAATTAAGGTTAATACACATAAATACACCAATGACATGTAATAATATGTTCAAAAATGTAACAGTATAACATAAGAAATGTAGCAGGTTGTGCACATGAATGTGAAAAGAAAAACCTACACTGAGTAACACACAAGTATAATGAGAACAAGGACGCATTGCAGTCATTAGCCACCAACTTGTGTGCTGATGTCTTGCATTATACAATGGAAATACATGTGGCACATGTTCACTATGTCAAATTAATACATGTAGTTTTAACAAAAGCAAACATACCTGTAAAAATAATAGTGAAACAGGAAGGTGGGAGGAAGGTGGACAACCTGGGCCCACATCAGGGTAAAGCAAGACAAGATAAGTTGACACAATGCAAATACTGCAGAGGCCACACAGAAATACATTTAACCAAATGGAAACTGTATGTCAAATGTCCAGATTGATTGCTGATGTCCACAGAACTAACCATGTATAAAACACATATACAATAATGTACAATCACACTACACCAACATGCATAGGTAAGTAAGCTAAAAATTACAAGAACATGCACATATACTGTCATGCAAAGGTCAAATAAATAAACACAGGTGGATGTCAACCACCCTGCTCATTAAAGAACATAGGACACTCCTGTAAGCATCATTACAGCACACCAGCAGTAACTCAGCGAATGCTCACATGTCAAAGGTATATTTGTATGTCAGCATGCATCTGACTATGTCCACACACACACACCCATACAGTCATTTAATCTGTATAACTATTTCTGGAAGGTGTATACCAATGTCAGTACATAATGGGTGGGATTAAGTTACACTGCTGTTTGATGCAGTCAGAAAAGGAAGACTGCACATAGACAGGATATACCTGTTTATGACCCCACATGGCATCAGTATTTCCAGAAGAAAACACAAGAAAAATAAAACACAACTGTGATAAAGTGAAGCTCATCAACAACGATAAGCCAATAGAAAAAAAAACAGCTTCACATCACTGAATTAAAAAAATAAATTTAATGTGAATACCAAAGCTTTTGGACAAAGTCCTTCATCAGTGTTAAAATAAGTTCAAAAATACATATAATTTATACTGTTCAAAAGATCACATGACACAACCCATCCTATCAAAAACATTCATATATTGCATGTATGGAATGTTTTTTAGATTTTTTTATATATTTTTTATATATATTTTTGTATATTTTTATTAATATATCATTTATATATACAATTTTTATGTAATTAGTTAATGAATGATTAAGGTACTATTAAGGTATCATTGTACAGTAACTCAGAGCAAATCTGGGTATTGCCGCAGAGATTCTTGATATAACCGTAGAA
Organism: Protopterus annectens; assembly: GCF_019279795.1. Lineage (NCBI taxonomy): Eukaryota > Metazoa > Chordata > Ceratodontiformes > Protopteridae > Protopterus > Protopterus annectens. Next base: position 319,163,082 of record NC_056736.1, read on the forward strand.
GGCTTTGTGGTTGTTTTTAGTGTCTGCTGCAATTCTGCCTTCAGAGCTAGCTTTAGAGGTTTTGATGAGGGATCTCTACTTTTTATTGAGGCTAATAAGGGTTTTTTTCCAGTCTTGGGACTTCACCTTTTTCTACAACAGTTTCTTCCTTCTGTTGTAGAGTTTGTTAATGGCAGGGGACCACCAGATTGGCTCCCTTTTTTTGGAGGAGAGCATCTTGGTTTTGTTGGGTATGGCTAGTTCCATGCATTTATTTATGTGTTCATACAGTGCATTGCTGTATGATTCGGTGGTCATGCACCTATTTTCCATTTGCATGGGTGCTGTGAAGTTAGCCACCTCTGTTTTTAGGTGCCAAAAGTCAGCTTTGGAAAAGTTATTCATGGTGATTACCTTTGATGGTTGTGAGTGAGATGTGAATTTCCATGGTAATTAGTTTGTGGTCGGATCTAACCAGGGAGGACTTAACTGGTGATATTGAGCAATGGTTCCCCATGTTAGTAATAACCAGGTCAAGGATATTGCTTCCTTTAGTGGGGGTAAGAATGAGCTGGTCCAGCGCATTGGAATTAATGAATTCCAGGAAGTGTTGGGCAAGTGTATTGGTGCATACGTAGTTTTCCCAGTTGATGGAGGGGTAGTTGACGTTACTCAGTATGAGAGTATTGGGTTGGACCCTAATAGTTTCCAGGGTGCTTAGGAATGTGGAGTGAGAGTCTTGGGACATGGTTGGGGACCAATAGCAGGCTATGACCTGAATCGCCGTCTTACCCACTGTTAGTTGTGCCTGAAGTATCTCTGATGTGTTATGCTGGGCTACTAGTCTGGAGGAGTGCATATCCTTTATGAATATGGAGATGCCACCACCTTTGGAGCTTCGGTCCATGTTCTGGGGCTGAAAGGTGTGGAATGAGTTATAGACTGGTAGCGTAGGGGTGATTTCTGCTGTTTTAAACCAGGTCTCCATTACAGCACAAATGCTGATGTTCTCCATTTTGAGGAGTGCTTCAAGTGAGTGCATCTTGAGATTTAGACTTCTAGCATTGAGCAGCATGACCGTCAGATTGCATTTATTTATAGCTGTTACGGTGGTAATTCGGTCTTTGGAACACTGCCTAAAAAAGGCACTATAGGGGTGGCAAGAGCCTTAGCCAGTTTCTGGAAACCTAGGGGTGACAGATGCAGGCCATCTCTGGCAAAGCATAGAGGTCTGTCAATCATGTCATCCCAAGCACACAGATACTGGATCTCCTTAGAATGACAGCAGAAACTTAGCCAATTGTTGAGGTCAATCATTTTCTGCTTGTACTGCAGCATCATTCTGGGCGACGGTAGGATGCTGCTCAGGGCTAGGGTCATACCTGCCTGGCCCACATAATCAGAGTGCTCCTCCATGTCTCTTTCCTGTAGTCCCGGGAGGTGCATCTCAGGTCATTCACACCCACATGCACAATGACAGAGTTATACTTGTACTTGTTGTGGAGTGACCTGAGTGTGTGACTGTTACCCTCTCCTTATTCAGCCTAGTGAGTGGGACATTATTGTGCCTCACTATCGAGTCACCTATGATTAGCGTATCGAACAAGCTGTTTTGCCTTAAGGGCTTAGGTTGAGGGGCACACTGTGTAGGTGATCTATGTGTTTTGTGATTTGTGCTGTATTATGTTGGTTGAGTGCATTTCTGATTTGGAGGTCTCTGCTGTGTGGTTTGTGTTTTTATGTGAGAGCTGTGATGGTGGGTTTTCTGGAGGGCTATGTGTTCCATGTGGTGTGGTGGAGGTGTGGACCTTCTCCTCTTGACTAGCTATTCCGGTCTTGGCTGGAGAGTGCATGTCTTCCAGTTTGGATATATAAGTGCATCTCTCAGTAGTCTGAGTGTTTGGAGGTAAGATGAGAGGGTTGTCTGTGTACATGAGGCAGTTGCTACACTGCCTCAGAATGCCCAAGTTCACCAGGTTAATAGGAGAAAGCACAGGGAACTGACCTTTAGATGTGCCAGGAGGGATGGTCAGTATTAATAAGTACTGGAGCTGTTTCCTTATAGGACGTTTAGTGCTGTTAGCACTTATGTGTGCTACAATAATTGCTACAAGAAGCCAGATGAAATGCTAGGCGAATAAGCTAGTTAAATGCAAGAGAGAAGAGAACAAGCAAGATCTAAGGGAAAAATTGAAGAGCAGACTTTCTGGCACCGGTAATAGTTTATCCTAGCTTAGTGATAATATTGTGGACAATTGCCAAGCCATATGACAAACATCAGAGACAGGCAGTATGAACACACATCAGTATAATGAGTACATCAGTAAAAACAATGTGATATGTTTAATCAACACAGGCGGTGACATATGCAAATCTAATATATCTGCTACAAACAGTATTATATGTGTACAACTGCAATCAGTAAGCTCATCACTAAGCTGAAAAATCAAAACATTGCGAATATGCTTGCTGATACTGAGCTGCTGCAATCAAATGATTGTCTGCTGAAGTGTCAGTAAACAAAGTATAACTGTGTTTCTTCAAAAACACCCAAGGGGTTGGAGACAGATGCAGTACCAGTGTTGACCTGCAGGGTGTGCTGAATATGAACTGCTACAATCAAATGATTATCTGCTGAAGTCTCCGTAAACCTAACCTGTAACTGTGTTTCCACAAAAACACCCAAGGGGTTGGAGACAGATGCAGTACCAGTGTTGACCCGCAAGGTGTGTTGAATATTAACTGCTACAATCAAATGTGCCCGTGTTCAAGCATCAGTAAACATAGGGTATTACTGTGTTGCTACAAAAACACCCAAGGGGTTGAATAGATGCAGTACCAATGTTGACCTGCAGGGTGTGCTGAATATGAACTGCTGTAGTCAAATGTGCATCTGCTCAAGTGTCAGTAAACCTAGACTATAACTGTGTTTCTTCAAAAACATCCAAGGGGTTGGAGATAGATGTAATAGCAATGCTGACCTGCAAGGTGTGCGGAATATGAACTGTTGCAATCAAATGGATATCTGCTGAAGTTCATAGGTTCATAGGTTCATAAAAGATTACTAAACAAATGGCCCTAGAGCCCTTACAGCCCTAGCCATATTTTTTCTGAGATGCCCCAATTGTTAGTGGTTGGGTGAGTGAAGTTCGCAGAGCTAAGGGTCTATGGTAGTTAATACTGACTTCTTTTGTCTGGGAGGGATATGGGTACCACCTCAGGAGGGAATTTGAGGTCACCCATCCATTGCTCTATTTTGCGTTTAAAGAGGGTCAGGTAGGGTCTCTGTTTCACATGAACTGGAAGCTTGTTCAAGAGAAGTTGCAGACTCTGGGAGATGTATCTATCTCTCCAGCATGACCTGTTCATGTCAGAGGCTAGATTAAGATCCTTGGAGTGAATGATTCTCCAGCAGTTTGATTTATGAATGTGTAGCATTTCTGTCAGGGCCGGGTCAGGGACTGCTCTGTAAGCCAGGTACAGGTCACCCCTTAGCAAGCTATAGAAGACAGAATACAGTGACAGGATTTTCAGTCTTTCTGTGTACGACTTGTGTGTACCCTGTAAGTTCTTGGTGAGAAACCTCTGTGATTTCTCTAATTGATTCTGGTGTCTGGTGAAGTACATGCAAAAAAGAGCATTGTATTCAATTATTGGTCTGATGAAGGCTGAGTATAATGGAATTATAACATACTTAGATCAAGATATAATGCCTTTACTTATAAGATGTGTCTTATAGAAGGATTTCCTTACTACTGTTGATATGTGGTGGTCAAAGTTCAGATTACTATTAACCTGTGTACCCAGATCATGTACCACTGGTTCTACAATTAGTGCGATGCTGTCTATAATGTAATTAGTAGGGATGTCAGCTTTCCTCAAGGGAATAATAATACATTTTTTTGCATTTAGCTTTAATTCATGGCTTTGGCAGCAATCATTTGCCTGTATTAATCCTGCCTGCAGTATATAAACATAATTGGGGGTTCAATGATTGCTCCCAGTTTGCAATCGTCAGTGAACTTGGTCAGCCATAAGCTGTCCAAGTTTGCCTGGACTTCTGAGAAATAAATTCCAAACAGTAAGGGGCTCAGTACAGAGCCCAGTGGTATGCCACTGGTGACTGATCTTTTGCTAGAGGTGAAGTTACACACTTTGACAGTATGTGTTCTGTCAGTGAGCCAGTTGGCTACCCATCTGGTAATGTATGGGTTGATTCCCAATTGGGAGAGTTTTTCTATAATACCGGAGTGGGGAATTTTGTCAAATACCTTGGCTAGATCAAGATATGCAGTATGCACACTCTTTCTCGCATTCAAGGCCTTGGCGACTTTCTCAAAGAAGTCAACCATGTTTGACAGGCATGGTCTACCTTTAATGAAGCCAAACTGGGTTGGGTCCAGAGTTTAGAGATTACCTATATCCTTATTAATAAGGTCCATTATGATTCTTTCCATGGTCTTGCAGATGAGCCTAGTCAAGCTTATGGGCCTATAACTTGCAGGGTCAGTTGGTGGTCCCATTTGTACAGAGGAATTACTGTTTCTGTTCTCCATTCCACTGGAACATAGCCAGTTTTCTCAGGCTATGGTTAAACAGGGATCCAAGTGGATCTGCTAGGTCATGTTTTAAGTTGTTTAAAAGGCAACCTGATATGTTGTCTGGTCCCATTGATGCTGTGTTTTTGGCCTTGGAGAGCACTGAGATGACCTACTTTCTTGAGATAATAGGCTGAAGATTGGTGGCAAGTATACTTTGGGGGATGACATGATGGGACGGGGGTGAAGTTTTATCCAAATCTGTCAGCTAGCAGGTTGGTTATTACCTCCAGTTGAGTATGGGTGATATCATTCACAGTCAATTCAGCACATAGCTGGGTATTCCCTTTAAGATTTCGGATGTAGTTAAAGAATGCATTGTTATTATCCTTAGCTAGGGAGGGTATTTTTGGCAGGTAATTAGCTTTGCATGACCTGGCAAGATCTCTAATTTGTTTGTATAAGCTAGATAGGGATTTCTTCCTCTTCTGAGCCAGTTCCCTCTTGTTCTTGGACATTAATTTCTTTCTCTTGTTGTATAGCCTGTTTATACTTGGGGTCCACCAGGCTGGCTAGTTTTTCTTTTTTTTTTTTTTTTTTGTTTGGAAAGATAAGGTTTTAATCCAGTCAGGTACAGCTGATTCTATACAAATGCTTAAGTCGTTATGCAGGGCATTGTTGTATACCTCTGTATAGGAGTTTGTATTATCTACATTTGAAGGGGCTTTGAACCTTCTTATACCATCACTTAGTAGGAGGTAATTTGTCTTAGAAACATTCTTAAGCATTTTTGAGCTTGATGGGGTATCTGTTCTTATAATTACATTGAACGAGACTGATTTATGGTCCGATCTTACCAGAGAGGACACCATATGGGTGGATACAATGCTCTCCCATGTTAGTGAGTACTATGTCCCAGGGCATTTAAGCTTCTTGTGGGTGTGCTGACTAGCTGTTCCAGAGCATTTGTATTGACAAAGTCCAAGAACCTGTGAATCAGCATGTTTGTGAACATGTATGTCTCCCAGTTGATGGAAGGATAATTAAAATCATCCATGGGTTAGGTGTTGGCCCGTATGGCAACTGACTGCAGTAAGTCCAAGTATCCAGTATGCTTTTCCTGTTACATAGTGGGTGACCTATAGCTAGCTATGATGTGGTAGGGGACTTTATCTATAGTTAATTGGACATGTCTGAGCTTTGGCCGGCTAACATCTACCTGAAATCAACTGGACGTATAAGTGAATTTAAGTACACTTTTATCTGCTCTTTTTCATATAGTACTGTATTTAATTTATGTATTTATGTTTTTCACTGAATATTAACTCAAGTGAAGTTGTGGATGTCTCTCTACAGTTACTTCCCCACCCACCCTCACTGTTCTTGTTTTGGTGTTAATGTTGGTGGCCTTGAAATTGCCCGCCCCTCTTGTAGATTTGTATTTGTATACTCCTTCTGAGCCCATCTCATTTGCTCACTAAACTGAGTGCAGTGAGATCATATTCTGATTTCAGGCACTCCTACTGTGTACAAAGAGAACATTTGGGAAGGACAACCCCTGTAGCCTCTTAATCCTGCTCTGTTCCCTCCCTCAAAAAAAAAAAAAAAAAAAAATATATATATATATATATATATATATATATATATATATATATATATATATATATATTATTCAGCTGCTCTTACTGTAACTGTCTTAATTGCTCTTCTGCGTGCTATCTGTTCAGTCCCTTATTACTGCTTGTTAGTAGCCTTCTAATTTACTGCCTTCTGCACTTGTTTTTTAGTCATTTGTTAATTTAATTGCATTTATTTGAACTGTATTTGCCATAGTGTTGCTACACACTCGTGTGTGTTGGCCTGCACTGCAATTTGAATTATATTTGCTGTTTTAGCTGCTTTTCTGTAAAAAAAAAAATTCTAAGCTTGTTTCCTGCCTTTCCTATAACTAGTCGAGTCCAGATACAGACTTGCTGTATCCAGGACTGTTGGTAAGCTTCTGAGCCTCCCAAGCCTTTCTGTGTTGGAGAGAAGCCTTCTAGCTTATCAGTGGGAGTGGTATGCACTAGGTAGCCTATCTACTACAGGAAGAATGGGTTTTGGCCCTGAAATTGTAGTTCATTGGCCGTTTGGGCAGTTTTTCCATCTCTTTCTACTTTCTGATTAAAAGCCCGTTTTGCATTTGGTCCCCGCCTTTCCTATAACTAGTGTAGTCCAGGTACAGATTTGCTGTATCCGGGACTGTTTGTAAGCTTCTGTGCCCCCCAAGCCTTTCTATGTTGGAGGGAAGCCTTCTAGCTTATTAGTGGGAGTGGTAAGCACTAGGTAACCTATCTACCAGAGGAGGAGTGGTTTCTGGCCCAGAAATTAAAGTTTATTGGCCATTTGGGAAGCTTTTCCATCTTTTTCAACCTTCTGATTTAAAAGCCTTGTTTGTGCTTGTTTCCTGCCTTTCCTGTTACTAGTCTAGTCCAGGTACAGATTTGCTGTATCCAGGACTCTTTGTAAGCTTCTGAGCCCCACAAGCATTTCCGTATTGGAGGGAAGCCTTCTAGCTTATCAGTGGGAGTGGTAAGCATCAGGTAGCCTATCTACCACAAGAGGAGTGGTCCCTGGCCCAGAAATTGTAGCTACTGGCTGTTTGAGCAGTTTTTTTCATCTCTTTCAACTTTCTGGTTTGAAAGCTGCACTTGCGCCTGTTTCTTACCTTTCCTATAACTAGCCTAGTCCGGTTACAGAGTTGCTGTATCTAGGATTGTTAGTAAGCCTCTCAGCCCCCCAAGCCTTTCTGTGTTGGAGGGAAGCCTTCTAGCTTATCAGTGGGAGTGGTAAGCACTAGGTAGCATATCCTCCATGGGAATAGTGAGTTTTGGCCCAGAAATTGCAGTTTATTTGACCGTTTGGGCAGTTTTCTATCTCTTTCAACTTGCTGGCTTAAAAGCCTGCGTTTGTACTTGCTCCATGCCTTTCCTGTAATTAGTCTAGTCCAGGTACAGATTTGCTGTATCCAGGACTCTTTGTAAGCTTCTGAACCCCCCAAGCCTTTCTGTGTTGGAGGGGAAGCCTTCTAGCTTAACAGTGGGAGTGGTAAGCATTAGGTAGCCTATCTACCACAAGAGAAGTGGTTCCTGGCCCAGAAATTGTAGCTATTGGCCATTTGGGCACTTTTTTCCATCTCTTTCAATGTTCTGGTTTAAAAGCCGCACTTGCGCTTGTTTCCCACCTTTCCTGTAACTAGCCTAGTCCAGATACAGAGTTGCTGTATCCAGGACTGTTGCTAAGCTTCTGAGCCCCGCAAGCCCTTTCTGTGTTGGAGGAAAGCCTTCTAGCTTATCAGTGGGAGTGGTAAGCACTAGGTAGCCTGTCTATCATGAGATGAGCTCTTGGCCCAGATGTTGTAGTTTATTGACCATTTGGACAGTTTGTCTGTCTCTTTCAACTTTCTGGTTTAAAAGACCACATCTGTGCTTGTTTCCCATCTTTCCTGTAACTAACCTACTGGGTAGCACTAGAAAGCCTTAAACTGATACAAGCCTTCTAGCTTAGAAGAGAGACTTTGGAGTGATTAAGTATCAGTTTTCTGTACTTTCTTGCTGTACTTAACTGTTTTCTGCCTAAACACAGATTTTCCAGCATTTATTGTGATTTAAAAGCTTGTTTGTTTCACATATTGTACTTATTTGACTGCCTGCACTTTTAAAAAGTTGTTTTTTGTTTAAATAATTTGTTTAACTGTTGTAGGCTACACACTAAAGTGTGATAGCCTTTTTTGATCATTTGTAGTCATTTAAAGCTGTTTTAAGTGTATTTTTACTGTTTTTGCCTTATCTTTTCAAAAAAAAAAGCCAAAAAAATCCTTGTTTCCCATCTTTCTAAGCTAGTATAGTCAACATTCCAGTGTCCCAATACTTGGCTATTTTTCCCCATTGTCGAGACACTGTTCAAATCTCTCTCTGTGCATACTGTTTTTTTTTTTTTTTTTACAATGATTACAGATATTTTTATTTACTTTTTTTTTTTTTTTTCTTTTTTTATAGCACAACACTGATAGACATTACTAAATTACCTAAACAAAAAAAAATAGTCAAATGATGAAAATACATATGAAAATAAAACTTAAACTCATTTTGCTGATTCTGTTGGTTTGTTGATGATGATTGTATTTTGAAGAGTTTAAGGTTTTGTTCCCATTCTTTGTGAGATGCACAGTCTGTCAGTCAAATGTCATTGTCAGTGAATGCAAAGTGTGATCTAGAACCTGGAAAATTTACTCAGACGCTCCTATGCCGGCTGCTCCATAATGGAGGCATCCAGAATGGCAAATCAGCAAAGATTCGTGAAAAAATCAAAAAAAATCCTTTCCGCCGCATCTCACAGACTAAACCTTATAATGATCAGTCTGATGATGTTCTGAAATAAGTATAGTAGTGCTGTTGGTTATCAGAAGATTATTATTAATTACCAACATGACAGTCCAAAGCAAACAGCAATGGCACCAAATATACCTCTTCTGTGTGAGACATGATGTTTGATGAAATATAAAATCATTTGGTACTTTTTAGTTAGAACTTTGAAAATATTTGACTGGATGATCTTCAGAAGAGCACTGCTGGTGCAAAACAGTACAAAATACACATATATTTACTCAACACAAATGCTCTTCGCTTATTTCTTTCTTTTTGCAGTATTGTCATCATTACTCATCCAGTTATAGTTTCCTGTTGCTGTTCTTATTTAGTCTGTTCATATAGTAGAGGCTCAACAACACATCATCTACTGAATTCATTAAGAGGAGGCATGCTGAATGCACTTTAGGAATGACATTCTGGATTCTCAGGTTCACAGATCACTAAGCAGATAAATTTAGTATTGAGTTAGTAGTTGCTGGTTTGTCGACACACAGGCAAACACAGCAGGCGCGACGACTTTGGAGTTTCTTCACTTTAACAATGTATTTCCACCCCCTATCCTGACTTCACTGTCCTTCCTTTGACATCACTTTACTCACTGCTCAGTTCACTCAGTTCAACTTATTTAATCTGCTGTTAAAAATGATGCAAAACCTACAACGATAGAAATTGAATAAATTAATGTAATCATTGACATATATATATCATATATCTACTATATCAATGGGCTACTATGCACCCAGTAGTGAAGTTCTTGCAGATCCTAAAGAAACCAAAAGGCTACTACTAACTTAGCTTAATCAATATCAGATCTTCTTTCTATCAATGATGTTACTAATTAAAACAAAAAAAAATTATATAGATGGAAAAAATTTTCAATCTGAAAAAACCATTTACAGTATTTTTAAAACATAAGCTCATGCCAACCTGGACACAAGCAAAAAATAATGCCAAAAAATAAACGAATCTTGCCTTTATACAAAACTTAACAAATTTGTAAGCACCCTTATACCTCAACTTAACAGATTTTCGCTTAATGTCCATATTTCTCTACTTGATTTTCTCAATATTTTTCTAATTTCTGTACTTTCCTAAAAATAGTACTTTATTAGAGTAAATAGCTGAGATCTAAAGATTTGAGGTTGAATACAAACATTTGAGTCAAAGATCAATCCATTAGAAACCCATTCTATCAACTGCAAAACTTTGTAGAGCAACATTTAAAATTTGTCCCTACTTGCAGTTTTAAATCTGTGGCTTTGAGACTCCCCATCATGTTAGGTTTTGACTAAGGTTTTTTGCACTGGATAGAATGAGAGGTTTGCAGTGTAGGTTTGAACATATGTTTCTATGACCAGTCTCTGAAGTTTCCTTTAAATCCTGTGCTTTCACAATCATTTAAAATGTTTTATTCTTTAACTTGTCTTATCTTAGTACATCTGTTTTATTTTACCTTTACTTTTAGTGAACAATCAACATATTTCTTTTTAATTTATATAAAGCCATTTTATGTATGATTAAATATCTTGTACTCATGCTATATCTTTTCTTGTATGTCTAAACCATTATACTTACGTAAATATCTTATGCAATCATATGTTAGCTATATCTTTTATAATTGTCCCTAAAATATAGACTCTAATGAACGTCTTTGACTTGTGTCAATTTTTCTGAGCTTTTCTCCTAAAAAAATAAAAAAAATGGATTTACTAGTCCAGTCAGAAAAAAAAAAAAGAGTACATAAAAATAAAAGAAACCATTCAATGGCTCTAAAAAAAAACTAAAAAAACATCATGTACAAGAAACCAAACACAAAAAATCTGTGAATTTACTATACTATTCTGTAACTACTTTATGAAACTAAAACAATAAAAAATACTGTTGAACAGGGGAAGACACTAAAACCTCTTTCTAACCCCTAAACTGGCAATTCTCGAAGATAAGATAAGCAGCAATAAAGACTCCTCATATAATAAAAATGTCCAAAACAGCATTTAAACAAAGCATACATGCATCAGCCATATAATAAAAAATAGATTAGTAAAGAACATAACAACTTAAGCTAAACATAAAATGTCTCCTTTCTCCATGATAACATTAGTTGTAATTCTTTGCATACTCTCACCTTAGCAAATGGTAAATTAACATTAAAAGAAACACTACTTTGCAGTTACTTTAATCAAAACCAAACATCCTGTAGGAAGACAATAATCTTTCCTGGATACTTACAATGCTTCATTAAAATTAAATGTCTATTACTGTATTGATAACTTCTACTGACCTCAAAGGCGTAAATAATTAAAAACATAACAATGTTAAGCAACAACAGAAAACTTCCCCTGAAAGTCTCACAATAATGTGATTTAATATGCTAGCAAAAAACCAAAAAAAACTCCCCTTTTGGGACTTGTATCCTGTGATTTGTAATGCTAGCTCCAATCAGCACTCATTGTTTGGTGACAACAATGCACTTATTCGTAGATACCAGCAAAAAAAATATTCTCCTGAGAATGTGACAACAATGCAAAAAGCAACTGCATATGGGCAGGCTTTGAAATACTTTACACATTCCCATTTATCAAACCCTTATTTGGCCAAGATAGGTTGGAACATACCTGAAGGGCAAGGTGACTAACCAAACAAACGCCTATGTTTAAAGAAACCCTACTGGGCTTCACCTTCAACAGATCTAATTTCTTACATTTCATATTTTAAATACTAATAATACAAAAACCGGCATCTCTAAACTTGAGTGCAGAAAATAATTCTAAGAAAATATTTTCTAAAATTACTTTATTCAAAGAGCGGTGCCCATACTTCTGTCCCTTATCAATCTAAAAACCATGTATACCGTAGCATCGGATATGGCACTACTTGGAGCATATTCATGACTGTCACCCATACAAATCAAAATCACATTTGTGGGTGATCTCAGCATCATACTTCAGTACACTTTTATATACTACATTTCATAATGCTGTGATGTACATTCAGCATGGGGCGTATGCACTTTAATGCATGTTAGAAAATCAATTATGATTATATTCCACCATATGAAATAATTAAGCATTTAATGATGGTTATGAAACAACCTGAGCATATGTCAAAACAATAGACAAAACCGTCTTATTTCTTTGACATCATTAATGATTATTATTATGTTGGAATATGACTTGTTTTCCACTAAAAATTAAATTTGTCAGCTGTTAATATGCTTAACCTAAATATATTTATTACTCTTATAAAAATTTATAATGTTGTTCTACAAAATTAAAAATTAAAATCTCAACAAAGCAACCTATGTAACTCAAGCATATATTTTACCACATTGTCATTTACATTAAAAATGCAATCTACAATTCTGTTTACTGTATAAGTTTGCTTTATCTCTACTTTAAAAAATTTGCATACTTTTACATATTTAAACTTTCAACGCATTGTGCACAACTATACTTATATTTCACTCTAATTTATTAAATTCACCCCATATTTCTCCTAAGTAAAAAAAATATACTTTTAAGCACTTGCATTCACAAAATATATTTACTATCTCCGTGAAAACTTCAACTATTCTCTTCCCTTTTTCTGTCCTTTTATTCATAATTAAATAAATAGTTTTTTTTTTAAATTTGTTATATCTGATTAGTTCCTAATATTAATTACACACTAATTTCACTTAAGATCATAAATTGAATTAAATTGAAATTTTCGATAAACTTAGTTTTTTTGAAATTTATTGTGTGTAGTGTATCTACACACACACACAATATTAAATACACACACACACACACACAAGACTTCTCACACACACACACACACACACACACACATTTAGTACATACCTATATTGTGTGTACTGCAGAAATAACACACAAGCCACACACACACACACACACACCCACACACACATCAGACACACAATATTGTTCCTATAAACTTAGAATCCAATAAAGAATAGAAGAAACAACACATTACAGCAAGAAAGAGGACAATAAGTCTGCAAAATCTACACAAAGGGCAAATTTAGTATCAGTTAATGAATTCAATCTCAATAAACTATGAAAAAAAACCACAAAAAGCTTAGAAGAACAGGTCAAAAAAGGATATAAATAATTTAGATATTCTGCAATTTCTATTTGTAAACTGGTGATTTGAATTAGAATAAAAATATTTACACACAATGAAACACAGACACAGTGACCACCAGACCAAAGAGATGGTGGCAAAATTACATTTATATTTACTGAAATTAAATGTATGTATTAATATTATACACACAATTTTTTACTACTGAAGAAAACTGAAAGCTACAGATGCTGCATTTATTAAATGTGATGGTTATATATTTTTAGATTTTACATCATCCATTAAAGTTCCTTCTGACTATTCTACTTTTAGTTAATACAAGTGAGATAAACTTTAAACTGATAGTTACACTATTTATTCTTTAACCAGCAGTTTGTTGTTTGTAGAAAGCCATTATGGTCCAAACTGATTAAACTATTTCAAGAAACTCATAAACATTCATATGTTATGATGTGGATGGTTAACTATTACTTGATTATGAGCAAACTACAGTTAATTTAAAGCAACAAAAGTGTGCCATTGAGCATGAGTTCTGTGGCAGTTTAACATTTATATGTAATTATAAACTCAACAACACTGGGTGATTTATGCACCAAATACCTGGTATGGTAAAGATATATAAACTCTCCAACAAATGTCATTTGAAGTTATGAGAACATTGACAGGAATATCAATATAACAGAGCACCCAAATAAAACAATAGGAATTTGACTGTTAACAACTAAAGGTAATACTCTGACACTGCCTGCAAATGTGTACTAATGCGCAGGCCAGACTAATATGTCAGTGAATATCAAATCTGCCACAACCGTAAATGATTTCAAATGACACTCCCAAATTAACTTTATATTTATGTAACCATGACAGCAAATACAAGTCTAAATTTGTGGGAGGCATTCAAGTAACTGCACAGCAACTGTCATTATTTATTATATAGTCTGAGCATTGAGGTTTGTGTACAAAAATATTGTAATCAGTGCAAAAAATTATACAAGATCTCACCTTTCACTATGATCGAGCGAATTCTTGATCAAATCTCCAGTAAGCAACCGAAAAGCATCAAACAATCTACCGCAGTAAGACAATTCCTCGGAAAACAGGTCGCAAACTGGCTACAAGAAGTGTACCTTTAGACGGGATATCCCAGTTTTTAGGCTAGTGCTGAATTCAGAGCTGTGATACTAGTTTCTGAGTTGCCCATACCTTACTTGGATAGAAGGAATTTGCTCTGTTCACCTGTGAGAGAGGGGAGCTTTGAGCAACCTATCTGTCCCTGGAGGAGTAGTTCCAGCCCAGAAGTTAGTAGTTTATTGGCCATTTTGGGCTCATTTCTATCTCTTTCATTTCCCTACTATTAAAACTGTGTTTGTATGGTTTTACAAACCGGGCAGTGCAGGTTAGCTACGGTTAAATTATTCCCAGATCCACTAAGTCTCCTCTTCAGTTTTTCCCTTGAAACTAGTATAACTCTCAACCTAAGCACTCAAAAAGCATCCTATAGCCCAGTATTTTCTCAGACCTAATAGCAAGCACTAATATACCCTGACACTGATTGCCCAGCAGGGCAAAGCTCTTTATTCATCCCTCACCAACAAAGCTACTAAGCAGCTCACCCTACTATTCGGACATGACCAAAGGGCAATTTCAGGTGTACTCTCCAGTCCAGCTGGTGAATCTGGGTATCCTGAGGCAATGTTACAACTGCCTCATGTACACAGATGACCCTCTCCTTCTACCACATAATACTAACATATGTGAGAGATGCAATTATACAGCCAAACTGGAACTAAGCTGTCTCCACCCAAGACTGGAACATACAGTCAAGAGGAGAAGGTTAACACTTGCATCACACCTCCAGCCGCACACAGTCCTACTAAAACAGCACTGGCAAAAAATACACATAAATACACAAAATCATACTCAAAGGCTCTAAATAAAAACCTGCAAAAGCATCAGAGACCTCCAAAGCAGACACCCAAACAACCTGCACCTCCCGTCACACACCAGACAACACATAAAACACAAAATCAGTGTGCCGCACAATCACAGCCCTTAAGGTGAAATAGCATACCTAACACACTAGTAATAGATGACTATAGTCAGGCACACTGAAGTCCCACTCACTAGGCTGGACAAGCAGAAGGTTACTGTTAGCTGCCTGTCGGGAGCCAGAATCTGCCACATAACACAAGCACTCAGGTCACTCCAGAACAAGTACGAGTATGATCCTGTCATTGTTCATGTTGGTGTGAATGACCTGAGATGTACCTCCCTGGACTACATGAAAAGAGACATGGAAGAGCTCTCTGATCATGTAGCCCAGGCTGGTATGACCCTGACCCTGAGTAGCATCCTGCCCTCACCAGGAATGATACCCCAGTATAAAGAAAAAAATGATCAATTTCAACAAACGGCTAAGCTTCTGGTGTCATTCAAAGGGGATCCAGTGTCTGTCAGTCTGGGACGACATGTTCGACAAGCCACGTTGCTTCGCAAGAGATGGCTTGCACCTGTCACCCCTAGGCTTTCGAATATTAGCCAAGGCTCTTGCTGCTCCCATAGTGCCTTTTTTAGGCAAGGCTCAAAAGTCAAACCCACCTCTGTAAACAGCACAATTAACAAAAAACTGAGGGTTATGCTACTCAACGCTAGGAGTTTAAATCTCAAAATGCACATGCTCGAAGCACTCCTCAGTATGGAGAACATTGACATCTGTGCAGTAACTGAAACCTGGTTCAAGGCTCCAGAGAGCACCCCAGCACTACCAGGCTACAACTCATACCACACGTTTCGGCCACAGAACATGGACCACAACACAAAAGGAGGGGATGTATCCATATTCATCAAGGATACCTACACCTCCAGGTTAGTGGTGCAGCATGATACCTCTGAGATCATCTATGTGCAACTAACATCAGGCAAATCTGCAATGCAAATTGTGGCCTGCTACAGATCACCCTCCATGACCCAGGACCACCACTCCACCTTTCAGTAGACACTGGAAAACATAAAACTCTTACCAAACACCCTGATATTTGGCGATTTCAATTACCCTACCATTCACTGGGAAAACTACTTGAGTACAAACTCCCAGGCCCAGCGCTTCCTGGAATTCATCAACTCAAATGCCCTAGATCAGCTGGTAAACTCCCCTACCAGAGGTGAAAACATATTGCACCTGGTCATCACCAACATGAGTGACAGGTGTTCCACACCGGAGGTCAACCCGTCACTGGTTAGATCAGACCATAACCTAATCACTCTGGATGTCCACATCCCACCACCACCCCCAAATAAGGAAACCACAGTACAAAACTTTTCTAAAGCAAACTTCACCTTACTAAAGACAGAGGTGGTAAGTTTCACAGCTCCTACGCTAAAGGATAATGCTGCCCAAGATGCAGAAACCTTTACAAATGCACTCTATGAGCACCTACAAGGATGCATGGATCGTGCCATCCCTAGCAAAACCAAGACACACTCCTCTAAGGGAAGGAAACCAGTTTGGTAGACCCCTGCCATAAACAGGCTATACAATAGAAGGAGGAAACTAGTTCAGAAAAAAAGCAAATCCCAAGAAGGAAAGACATCCCTGATCAGTATCAGTAAGAAACTAAGGTCCCTCATGAAATCATCCAAGACTAACTTCGAAAGAAAAATAGCCAAGGATTCAAAAGATAACCCCTGGGCTTTCGGATATTGGCAAAGGCTCTTGCTACCCCCATAGTGCCTTTTTTAGGCAAAAGGGGCTCCCTGAGACCCCCCCACTACTGGTTATATACCTCCATGCTTTTTTTTCCGTCCCAAACTTGACGAACCACCAGGTTGGTGGCAAAAGCACGAAGCATCAGATGGAACAACTTGTTACCTCTCCACAAGAGGGGAAAACATAGTGTATCCCTCACTGGTAAGATCGACCTTCACATCCGACCCCACCCCCCCAGAAAACCACAGTGAAAAACTTCTCTAAAGCAAATTTTACACTCTCAAAACTGAGTGGGAAGCTTCAAGCCCCCGGGCCTGTGGAAATACAGCCCAGACCATAGAATCCTTTATATTTATATTCTATGAACACCTTCAGGAATCAGGAATGCATGGAATCCCAACCAAATAAAAAAACAACCCAATCCTCAATCCTCAGGCGGCCTGTCTGGTGGACCCATAAAGATCAGTATTAGCAAAAACTAGGGCACACATAAAAATTGTCTAAGGCCAGCTTCGAGAAAAATTGCACAGGACACTAAGGATAATCACAAGGCTTTTTTTAGTTATGTTTTAGAACCTGGGTGGTAATTCCCAGATATGCCCAGATATGCTCAAAAAAGTCAAAAAATACAAAAACCACACATCCTGCCAACATCCAGCTGACAGGTTCAGTTTCAACTTCCAAACCCCTCCCCCAAAAGGGCAAAGGGCAAATATCTATCTGCCCCCTGACATCTCAGATGCTCAGGTAAGAGCGCCCTCTCAAAAAAAAACACAGCATCTCCATAAAGGTGTGCCTCAACGGATCCTGGGAAACTATCGCCCCATAAGTTGCAAACTGGCTCAAGGACAGAACCCACATGTTAGAATTGCTGGAGAGCCATCAGACTCCACCAACCACACAAGTGGTGTCCCACAAAGGTCCTGGGACCTCTCTCTCTCTGTATATATTATATATTTCTCGGAGGTACAGGCCAACACGAAGGACTGACCTTGACCAGGATCGATGACTGCAAACGCCATGGCCTCAAGCTAAATGCAAAAAAGTGTATAGTCATCCCTTTGGCAAAAAAAAAAAAACAACAAATTACCACATATAGGAAATCCATTAAGTACAGAAAGAGAAGTAATAGGGACCCACCTGGAGTTGATGATCTCAATCAATCTCAACCACGTGTGGCCAAAGTGGTTCAGGGAGGTCATCGTGCCCCTTTACATCATCCCCTCATCAGGCCCATAATTGGTAATGCCCCTTTGGGATGTACCTACCCAGACACCACAGCAACTGGGAAAACCCCAAGTACCTCACCAAGAGGATCATGCTGCCCGGTTAAAGAAACTCAGCTCTACTCAGTGGCATACCGCCTGTTCAGGAGGAGATCTGTGCCTGGCTGGAAAAGCCATGTCAACCGGAATTAATGGACAATGGCTGCACCTCAAAAAAAATCAAATCAATCCCATCCTCGCTACGAGAGACATAACCCAGAGGCTCTTCACTGAGTGGATGGGAGATCGTAGGTTTTACCCCGGTATCACTAAATAAATTTAAAATGGGTGGCGAAAGCCAAACACATTCTGCTAACCACAAAGCCTTCTTTAGCTATGTTAAGAATCTAAGTGGCAACTTGCAGATATGCACTGAACTAGTGCAAAAGAGTACAAAATATACTGAACCTACTAATATTACCAACATCCTGGCAGATAGATTCAGTGCAAACTTCACCCCCCTCTCAACCCAAAAAGGGCCCAAAACAATACCGGAAAAGTGTAGTGTCCCAAAAATCACAGATGCACAGGTGAAAATAGCCCTTTCAAAAGCCAAAATCACAGTGTCAGTGGGACCAGATGGTGTCTCAGGCTGTGTCTTGCACGAAATACAGAACAAACTAACCCCCCCCCCCACCTAAACAAGCTGTTCAACCTCAGCCTCTCCATGGGCTACATGCCCATAGAATGGTGCACAGCAATGGTTATTCCTCTCCACAAAGGAGGGACCACAACTGACCCTGGTAACTATCGCCCCATAAACCTGACTAGCCTGGTCTGCAAGGCTATGGAGCACATCATCATGGAACTCATTAACAAAGATATTGGGAACCTCCAAACACTTGACCTGACCCAGTTCAGCTTTGTTAAGGGCAGATCATCCCTACTAAACCTGGTTGACTTTTTCGAGACAGTCACCAAGGCCATAGATGAGGAAAAGGTGGTTCACATAGCCTACCTTGACCTCACCAAGGCTTTTGACACCATTCCTCACTCAGGTATTACAACAAAACTCACCAGCCTGAACATAAACCCCTATGTCACGAGATGCATTGCCAACTGGCTTACAGACAGTACACACATGGTAAAAATAGCAGGATCCAGGTCCGACTCTAAACCAGTCACAAGTGGTGTCCCACAAGGCTTGATCCTGGGACCCCTACTGTTCAGGATATACTTCTCAGAAGTGCAGGCAAACACAGGAGGACTATGGCTAAACAAGTTTGACGATGACTGCAAACTGGGAGCCATAATTGACTCTCTGGCTGACAGACATCCTCCAAAAGGGCCTTACTGAGACAGACACCTGGTGTCAAAGTCATGACCTCAAGCTAAATGCCAAAAAATGCATAGTAATCCCATTTGGGAAAAACAAAACACCCACGAATTACCACATAGGTGGCAGCCCCCTTAATACAGAAGAGGTAATAAGAGATCCGGGGACCCAGGTAGATAGTAATCTCTCCTTTGACAATCATATTGCCAAAGTAGCTAGGAAATCCTTCTATGTGGCCCATCTAATAACTAAAGGGTTTGCATCTAGAAATAAAGAGGTTATAGTGCCCCTCTACTCATCACTTATTAGACCCGTCATAGAGTACAATGCCCCATTTGGGATGTACCTCACAAGACACTTCCAACAGCTGGAAAGACCACAAAAGTACCTCACCAAGAGGATTATTGGCCTCAAACATATGTCCTATGCAGCCCGACTGAAAAAACTTTGGCTGTACTCAGTGGCATATCGCTTACTCAGAGGTGATCTCTGCCTGACTTACAAAGCCATGTCTAACTCAGAATTGATGGACATGCTCCACCTAAAGAAATCCAAGTCACTGCGAGCCACACGCTCTAGTGAGCTAAACCACACCACAACAATAAATAGAACATGCTGGAGGGATAGATTCCTGTCACAGAGATTCCCCATGCTTTGGAACAAAATTTCAAACTACATTAGGCAGAGCCCCTCACTTACACTCTTCAAGAGAAAACTTGACGAGTGGATGGGTAACAGAAAATACACACTGGGATCATTTCATTGGCTCTGCTTGACAGAGGATCAGTTAATTAATCAATGGGGCAGCGAAAGCCGACACACTCTGGCTAGGCTTATAAATGCCCTCGGGCAGATAGCCTAGTACCTACCTATGAACCTATAGAGTAACTCAAGAGAGTCATACTGCTTGACCAGTCTCGATGTGTACTTACCTTAATGAAGATGGATACACTTCCTCCTTTGGTTCTTTCACACTCAGTTTGTGGTCAGAATTTGTGGAAGGCATTGTAACCCTGCAGGGCCGCGGTGCTTTCTGAGCCTTTGAACCATGTTGTAGACACTGCATAGACATCAGCATCTTCCAAACCGAGGAGTGCTTCCAGGGAGTGCAGTTTCTTCTTTAGACTCTTACCATTAAGCAGCAATACTGTGAGTTTATCTAGAGAGGATTTTGTTATGAGACTGCCTAAAAAAGGCAGAATAGGGGTGGCTAATGCCTTTGCCAGTATCCAAAATCCTAGAGAAGACAGGTGCAGACCATTCCTGGCAAAGCAACGTGGCCTGTTGATCATGTCTTCCCAGGGTGGCAGATATTGGATCCCCTTGGACTGACATCAGAAGTTAAGCCAATCATTAAAATCAATCATAGGTTCATAGGTAGGTACTAGGCTATTGGCCCTGGGGCCTATACAAGCCCAGCCAAAAAGGTGCCCTGGCTTTTGCCACCCAAGAAAATTATTTTCCTGTGCCACTGTCGAGCAGAGCCACAGAGGTAATCCCCAGGGTGATCATTTTTCATTTATATTGCGGCATCACCCTTGGAAAAGGTAGAATGCTGTTTAAGGCAAGGCTTTTACCTGCCTGTGACACATAATCTGAGAACTTTGTCATGTCTCCCTTCATATAGTCCAGTGAGGTGCATCTCAAGTCATTTACCCTCACATGGGTTATGACAGAGTTATACCGGTACTTGAGCTTGAGTGACTTGACGGATCCTGGTACCTAACAGGCAGCTAACAGTAACCCACTCTTTATCCAGCCTGGTGAGGGGAACATCCTTGAGTCTCACAATGGAGTCACCTATGATCAATACATTAGGTTTTGCAGTATTACAGTACTGGTGTGCATATTGTTATGTGTGTACATGGTTTCCATTTGGGAGGCCTCTTATCTTTTGGTAACTTACTAGTGTTGTGTCCTTATTTAGTATGGGACATACGTATGTGCTGACAACCTATTGGGCATTCAATTTGTCCTTATGTGAGAGTCTTGCCTCCAATTTCATAGTGTAACTACATCTCTCATAAAGTATTTCTTTCAGGAGTAAGTGGTTGTCAGTATACATGAGCCAGTTGCTACATTGACTCAGGATGCCCATGTCCATCAAGTTGACCAGAGAGATGATGGGAAACTGCCATCTATGATAGCAGGCTCTTACTGTATGTCTTACTTGAGAAAGGAATGGGTAAATATGACAGGACTGTGTTGTAGCACTGAGACTACAAGAGGGACCTATACTTTGTGTAGGCTATGGTTGATCAATAAGGCAACATTGCTCAGTGCACAATTGACTTGCTCCTACAGCTACAGAAAAGCTTGGAAGGGTTTCACTGACAGCTGTTTCAGGACAAACTGAGCATCCAGGCTTTAGCATTTATACAAGGGCACTGCTAACCACCACTGCATGAAGAGCAACACCACAGAAATGTGAGGCTTAAATACGAGCAAAAAGGAACACGTTTTAAGCTAATTATCAATCAGAAAAACACACAATAAGCCTTCCACCTGCAATCCCCAAGTCAGACAGGTTAGATCAGTACACTTCTGCCACAAGGATGCAGAAAAACACATTCTTAATGTAGAATAGCTGGCTTAGAGCTGAAGAATAGACCACACATACTACCTACAATAGCCCTACAACTAACAGTTACAATGTAATACAGTGCAATTAACTACTTAAAGCAGCAGCAGACAATACTTTTTTTGCAATTGCTAAAGTACAGTCACAGTATATAAGAGAAGTACAAAAATATACTTAAAGCCTTTTCGTGTGCTTCCCAGCTCAGACAGTCCACTAGATTAATAATTCCAGTCCTCTTAACATAAAAGCACAGTAAAGGAGTGTCCAGAGTGAAAAGCTACCACAAACATACTTGAAACATGCAAAATGCCACCACAAACAATCTTAAAGATACTGGTAAAACAGTATAATTTAAACAGCTTACAAAAGTCTGATTATTCAATAAAAGTATTTGCTTTGTATAAATGAGCCAAGAGCTACTCAATTGTACAGAATTTATAAATGCACAAAGAACAGGAAAAGCTGATTAATAATCCCTCCAGGCAATAAAACTACATGCAGAAATATCAAGTGTTTCCCCAACCTAAACAGACCAGGCTACCTCCCAGGGCACTAGATGAAAAATCCACTGACCCCTTGATTTAAAAACAAATGCTTCCTAGAGTGTAAAAATATACTACTTTATCCAACAGCTAGCTAGATAATGAGATCAGGTCAAGTAATCAGTAGAACAGACAATAAAAAAGACAAAGTTACATATGGTTTTAATTTGAGGCTCAGGAATGCTCAAGTTTGGCTAATGCATACAGAATTCTTCAGTTCCTTAAACAGCATTGTGATGTATAGTTTCAGTTTGTAAGATAATGTCTGAGTCTGGCTATTTTTGTTAATGTTAATAACATTCTGTTGGAAAAAAAGAACTACTCAAACTTTCAAAACTCATACATTTCAATACACTTATGAATTTCTGCAGCAGACAGATGGAAATGCTCCTTTTGTTTCTCATGTTCCTTTCTTGTTTATTTGCATTTTCTCTACTTGGCTCTGAGGTGTGTTTTACATCTGGTGGGCTGATTTAGTAAACTGGGTGACTGCTCAAGGGCTCTTTTCAGTTGTAAATGTGTTTGGGGGAAAAACATTTTTAAGCTTGCAGCAAATATGAAAAAAGTAAAGTTTTTTTATTTTTTTATTTTTTTATGGCTAGATGAAAAACCTCATACTCCTAAGTTTTGCATGTCAATGATATTAATTACTGCATTCAAATACTCCTGGTTTAATTTATACCAGAGAAGTACAAATGTGCAGATGATTTTTTTTTAAACTTTAGTTTCTTTGGTCTCACTTTCCACATAGCACTTTTTTTAAGTTCTCCTTGTCGGACCATCATCCTCCTATCCCACCAGCTTACTCAGACTTGGATATGACATCCCAATCATTACCTAGCAAACCTAGCTATCAGCAGGAAAATTAATTTAAAGTGAATTTAATAGACCTTTAGCTAGATGACGGTACTTCTGTCACCACCACTGTAGAAATTTAATTTTATTAGAGCTGGATGGAAAAGAAGCTGAAATAATTTGATATGTGGCAACACAGTTTTAAAGTGTAATAAGCTACTCACTGTTTGTTTGTGGAATATGGAAATACAGACCATGAGACATTTCTTTTATCACTAGCAATGAGGACATTTTTCTTATGCTGTCTTGTAACTGCAGTAACATGGAGATTTAGATCCAGTACTAGTTTTATTATGGTCTGTTTGCTTTCACATTAAGATTTTAATTAAGTAGTTTACCGATTATTTTGTTTTAGGAAGGATGACCGTGGGTGTTCTTGGAAACTGGTTGATGATCTGCCACTAAAAAGCGATAGCATTCATTTTTTTTAAAGGATTTACGAGATATGCTGCTATGATAATGACTGGCATGGTCGTTAGGAAATGTGTTGTGCTCCGAGCATACCTCTCAATTTCTCAAAGCAAAGAAATCTGGACAAAACCACAAATAATGGTGAGACAAAGGCTCAAAAATATGGACAGATTTTAAATATTTCTCAGTAAACTCAGATAGTTGCTAGAATTGTAGGTTGTATTTTCTGAGGGGTATGACATCTGAAATTCAAATGTCTGCCATTATTTATTATTATTTAGTGACTGCAATCTTCGTGCTGGTATCCCACAATTTCAATGGAGTGGGCTGGGTCACATGATTATGTATGCAGATTTTATGTTAATCAGTACCCTGATTTTTGGTCATTTGTGCCTACTTTTCCTGGGCCATTGTCCAGATTTTTTATCTTTCCAGGTTGAGAGGTATGGCTATTACCTATCAATTATTTGCTACTCTGACAACTGGTTTAGTTGTAGTCTTGCTCTGATTCTAGCTGGCTGCCTTCTAGGAAGTATTGCCACAGCCTCATTTGTGGCTTGTATCACTGTAGCCTATTGCAGTACATTAGCAGCAGGTTGCATTTTTATATATTTTTTGTTGTTTTGCTACAGATTTCACCATAGTCCATAGTATTTGCTTGAATTCCTTGGGATCTATAAAGTATCCGCCAAGGATTTAGGAAACAGAAACGGTATGGCTGTTTTGTCACATTTGAGTTGTATTTTGTGTGCACAATGTGTTTTGGAATCAGACTAGTGTGTGTAGAATCCCTAATTATCCTATGCTAAATGCTTAAGCACTCAGTCTACCTTCAGTGTGTCTTCTGGAATCACACCCACATTAGATGAGCTGAAGTCTTCCTTTGGAATGCTGCACTGTTCACAAATAGCTTCTGTAAACTTTACAGAATCTGGCCCCATGTTTTTTGAAAACCTTTTTAAATGTTTGATTTATTATCACTATGGCTTGATGTGTATATGTGTTGGCAGATTTTATATATTTGTGGACTGAGAGGAGTTTTTGATCTCTTTATCATAATGGCAGAGTGGGAAAATAACTGTGTGGAATAGTGTTTAGGGCTGATCGTGCAGATGGATGCTCAATAACTTTATAGTGGTGAGAAGTTGTGTGTATGTTAGTTGATGGGGTGATGCATTTAGAATATAGAGTATAATAATATGTACATCAAAAAGCAAACTTTTATATGATATTATGCTGCAAAGAAACATTTTAATTTGGTATTCCAAGTCCGATGTCAGATTTGTCATCATCGTCATCATTTTGCAAACTGACTGCATGGTAAAGGTCACAGGAGTAACAAACTTTGCAGGAAATACCAGACATACCCATTTCCAGGAGCAGTTTCCAGTTCATCCTATAAGATCCTCAAGCCTTATTAAGTAAGCAAAAAGACATAATCCTTCCATAATCCACAAGCCTTATCAGGTGAGCAGAAAGACATAATCCCTCCAATGTGTTTTGGGTCTGTTTTAGTGCCTTCCTTCAGTCAGCTATGTCTGATGCAGCTCTCATTCAAGATGTCCAGAAGGTATCTTCATAAGATGTCCAAGCAATCTCAATGGATCTTCTCAAGGTTTAATTTTTATCAAGTCCGTGACAGGAATGGACCTCATTCCTAAGTCAGGGTATGATTAGAGTTTGTGAAATTTGTATTGTTTCAGTCTTTGATGTTTTACAATAGTGCTCTTCTCAGCACCCATAATGTGCCAGAATTACCTCCTTCTGTAATTCTTATGGAGTTACATGTATTAGTACCATATCTAAGTATGACTATACATTTGTTTTTATTAGACCCATTGTTCCTACTACTATTGGAACTGTCTGAATATCTCTCTTCCACATTTTTCTTATTTCTGTCTGTAAGTCCTGATATTTTATGACTTTGTGTCTCTGTCTGTATGTAAAGTACTGTAATTACTGAATGTAGCAGTTTCACAAATTATAATATTTGATTTTAGACTCACTTTGAGAAAGTTAAATCTGGAATACATCATGCAAGACATTGATTGTATAACACCGAGTACAGACCCAAGAAAAGTGAGTACCTATAATCCACCATTAATAGGCACATTACAAGTATTTCAAAACATTTGTGAAGCAGGTATTAGAGCTATACAACCTGTGAAAAATCAAAACAATCTGAGTGAATTAGAAACAAAGGCAATGAAGGATCCTAGAGAAAATAGTCAAATTAGAATGATGAAGGCCAACAAGGGGGGTAAATTAGTCATTATGGACAACAGTCAGTATAACAAATCCATGGGAGACTTATTAGAAGATGAAAAAACATATCCAAAAGTAGATTTTAATTTTATTCGACAAAGTTTTCTGAGATTAGATACATGCTTGTTTGACATGTTTTGCCAAGGTAAGTTAGACCATCAAAGTTACAATTTCCTGCAGGTAGAACATCCAAAAATGGCTGTCTTGTTCGGTATTCCAAAAATACAGAAAAACAGTTTGAATCCCCCCTTTAGACCCATCATATTAGCTAATAAATCTAAGACTGAAACCCTTTCTCTCTGGTTGGATTATATTTTAAATCCAATCGTTCAGGTATCTAAATATTATCTAAAAGACTCCTGGCATTTGCTTGAATTATTAAGAAATTTACAACTACCTGATAAAGAATTTTGTATGGCATCTTTAGGCATCTTTAGATGTTGTGTCATTATATGCCTGTATAGATCAGGAGGTAGGTATTGAGTACTTGAGAGAGTATTTATCAAAACACAGTAATTTACATAACACTAAGATTAATACTGTGTGTATGATAATGGAATTGGTGCTTGACAATAATTTTTTTAAATTTAATGGTAACCTTTACAAGCAAATCTCAGGTGTTGCAATGGGTGCAAGAGTAGCTCCAGCATATGCCAATTTAGTGATGGCAAATTGGGAAAACAATTTCATTGATAACAGTAACTATAGTAAAAAAAATTACTCTACTGTCGCTACATAGATGATTTGTTTTTCTTTGGCAAGGTACTGCTGATGAGTTTAACAATTTTGTTAGCTATTTAAACAGCACTACAAATTTTTTAAATTTTTTCTGTAGGAGGTTATGGATTAAGTTTAAATTTTCTTGACCTAAATCTTTATTATGATTCTAAATCTAAACAGGTTGCTAGCAAAATATATAGAAAATCAACATTTGCAAATCAGTATTTGCACAAAGAAAGTCTACACCCATTGCATATGAAAAGAGGAGTAATTAAGGGGCAATTCATCAGATTAAGTAGATTAACATCACTAGACACTATTTTCACTAAGGAAATGGAAATTTTGAGAAGATTTTTCTTGGCAAGAGGATATCAGGCAGTATGGCTAGAATCTATTGAAAAGAAGTTGTGGAGCTAAGAAAAAACAAAGCTTGTCCTATTTTGATTCTTTGTTTACCATCTTCAACAACCAGTATGGTTGTTTCTGATAAAGAATTCTTAAATGCTTTTGTTTTGTCAATTTCAAATGAAATGTGGCTTATTAAAAATATCATAATAGACAATTGGAAGATATTATTAGGTAATCAGGAATTAGTTAAAGTCATAGGGACAAGACCTAATTTTACATTCAGGAAAGTTGTAAATTGTAAGAGTTTATTAGAAAAAAGAATAAATTCATCTGGTGTATTTAGTGAGAGTACTATTAAAACTAAAGGTACTTATGCATGTCATCACTGTAAACAGTGTAGATATATTAGTAATTCTTCTTCAGTTCATGTTTCCCATATAAATAGGACACATTGGTCTAAAAACTATTATATGTGTCACAGTGAAATGGTGGTGTACATAGCTCAGTGTGTGTCATGTCCAGGCTATTATATAGGAATGACCACAAGATGTCTCAAAAAAAGAATTAGTGAGCATCTTTTAGCTATAAAGAAAAAAAACTTGACTAATGCATTAGGTAAGCATTCAACTATGTGTAACAACTTCAAAAAATTTATTTTTTCTGTTTTAGATAGTGTCTCCCAAGGAATTTTCACAGGAGACAACAAACTTATGTTAGAATGTAAAGAATCTCTGTGGCAGGTATATCTAGGAGCAGATCAAGCTCCTGGATTAAATGAATTAGTTAATATAAAATGTTTTTTACAAATGAAATGAATTTCATTTTATGTTACTTTTATATGTTTTACATAATTTGTTAAAACTTTAGAGTATTTTTGTATTTTTTATACAAAAAGACATATATATATATATATATATATATATATATATATATATATATATATATATATATAAAATGTATTTTAATGACATTAATTAATTATTGACATCATTGAACATATGACTTTCTTTTTATTATAAAAAATGCTTCTGGGTCTGGGTGATTTGTTTCTGATGAAGTTCATGTAAAATAAAGTGAATTAAAGTGCTAAAGTTTGGTGTTCCGTACTTTATCAAGCTATTTCGAACTATTCCTGAAAGTGTTTTTAGCCTTGACACATTATTTTGACTTTCAGTAAATAGGCCCTCTGACATGAGTATGTCACACCAAGGAACATGATGTGCAACTGCTTCCATTTATTTTATTACAAAACTGCATTTATGTGTTTCTCTCACCTTTCCAATGGATTTTGTTAACCAATGTGTATACAGTTCACTATCATGGGCCACGATTATTAACCTTTCATCTTTTGGTTTCAGTTTACCTCTCCTTAACCATCCCTGCATCAAATTTGTTAACATAAGGTTGTTCCAAGAGATCTCTGTACTTGCCAATATATGGATTTTCCACATTTTTCCTTTTCCTTCTCCTTTTATTCTTCATTCTTTCTGGCACATTCAGTTGCTGCCTGATTTTTGTCTACATCTGGTTTGATTTCCACTCCTGCTTGACACCAAAATGCTTCTGATAAACTGAGCAAAAGATGTCATCAGACTTAATTCTCCTCATGCTTTAAAATATTCGCTAGGTTTGAATCTGATAAGCTTAGCAGGAATGCATGCAGTCCCACAATTGCAGATCTAAACATGTAATCAGTTTTGAGAAGTCCCATATCTCCTTCAGATTGAGAAACATATAATTTCAGTATACACTGATTTTATATATCATTTGATAAGCATGAATAATTTTTCTTGTTTTTGTGTCTAATTGATCCAGTAATTTTTGGAGCCAGTCAATCATCCAAAAACTAAAAGTTAAAACAGGAAAAGCTAATTGGTTTAAAGTGTGTGTGTGTGTGTGTGTGTGTGTGTGTGTGTGTGTGTGTGTGTGTGTGTGTGTGTGTGTGTGTAAAACGTTACTCAAGTTTAAGAGAGAGGAAAAAGCACTTTGCTCTTTTTTTTTTTTTTTTTTTTGCTATACCAAAAAGATCGCTTCTGTTGTCTTTTTTTAAGATGATTTTTTGCCACTCGGTCATGCTGCTGACCATCAAATCTCTTTCCAGGGTGCCCATTCATTCTGCTGCTACCCCACCTGATTTATATTCGACATAACCTCATGGCGGGATCTGTTTAGGGTACACATATAAGTAATTCTTACTCAGGGCTAAATCTTTGCACAAAGATGTTAATGCTTTCAGCCAGAAATTAATTACTCCATCTGGGCCTGGAGTTTTCCATTTAAGAGTTTTTCTTTATTTTGTCTCAATTTCCCTGGCCTTTACTTCACCCCATTTCATATCCTCTACATTAGTGCTCCTTTCAGTTTCTTTTAATCTTCTCTACATTCAGCATCTTTGTTATTTTCAACAGGGTCTTATGAAAGCATAAATATGTCTCTAATTTTTTTGATAATGTTTCTATTTATTTTGCTTTGTTTCCCAGTTCATTATAAAATCTTTTTGAGTTATCAATGAATTGCTTATTTTGTACTTTTCCTTACTATTTATCTGCATACCTTCTAAGTTTTCCAGCTTGTGCAGATATTTCAGTTTATTATTTGCAATAGTATATGATAACCATGGGGCCAGATTCCTTAAAGTTCATGGAAGCTACTTAAGGACAGTGCAGCATGCTGAAGGAAGACATCAGCGAACCTCCTGCAGGTACGATCTGAAAAGACACATTGAAGGCAGACTGAGTACTTAAGTATTTAGAGTAGGATAATTAGGAATTCTGCACATGCCAGTGTGATTCCAAAACACATAATGGACATAATGCAACTCAATTGTGACAAACAGCCATGCCAACTCCATTTTGAAATCCTCAGCACATACATTAAGAACCCCAAGGAATTCAAGGGAATACTACAGATTACAGCAATATCCATAGCAAAATTAAAAAAAATATATGAAAATGCAGATTTCTGTTAATATATTGCAACAGGCAGCAGTGATACAAGTCATAAATGAGGATGTGGCTGTGCATTGTAGAAGGCAGCCAGATTGAGTCAGAACAAGGCTGCAACTAAGCCAGTTGTCAGACCAGGAAATAATCAACAGATACCATTTAGATAGACAAATGGAACAGGCTATCTATAATATGTCTGCCCTCTCAACATGTCTGTGCAGATTCTGCAAGGAAACCCCATCCCCCTTGAAACTAAAGTGCATCTCAGTCTGGGTGTACTCACATTTGAGCATTCCAGTGACACATGGAGGATGCTGTGGGAGTATCACAGACAGCTGTCAGTCATATCCTGTCAAATTCCTGGAAGCAATGTGCAGAAAGGTGGAGGACTACATACAGTTCCTATCCACCCCCCCCCCCATGGAATGGGGAAAGGTAATGCACCAGTTCTACAACATAGCAAACTTCCCCATGTAGTCAGTGCAATAGTTTGCATAAACATACCTATCAAGACACCAGTACATCCAGAAGCAGACTGATACATAAACAGTAAGGGATGGTGATCCATCAACTTCTTGGTTGTGTGTGCAGCAGATGGCAGCAGTACAAACATCATGGCAACACACCCAGGAAACATCCGTGATGTTGCCATTTGGAAGGAAAGTGGACTCAAGGCTGGATTCCTGCAAGGTGAATTACCTGAGGGATTGCTACTGGGTAAGTACAGGAATACAGCTACAATGCCATATAAGGATCTCCCTTTCCACAATATCCATTCTGACCAAAAGTGTTTTTATTCCCCACAACCGGTTATCCACTTGAGACATGGCTAATAACCCCATACTGTGAACCATCTGACCCTGCCACAGAAGGCCTGCAACAGAGCACACTCAATAAAAAGAAATACCATAGAGTGGTGTGTTTAGTGTACTGAAAGCTAGATTCAGATGTCTGGACATATCTGGGGTGGACTGCAATACAAACCTGAGAAGGCAGCACAGATGATAATGGAGTGTGCCATGTTGCACAACATGCTAACCTGAGCAAATGGAGGTCTTTTAGCTGCAGGTGTGGGTGAACTACCCCAAGAACTACAAATGTCTGAAGAGGACATCCCACAGGTATCAGAGGAGGAGCAGGAGGACATAGGTTACAGAAGTCACAGGCATAGGCAGCATAGGGTGTGACCACAAGTGCAGGCCCAGGCTACATGTCAGGATCTGACCCAAACATGTGAGTCATGACAAGCCACATGTACATGAGCACACAGATTGAACATTGATGTCCAGGTGTTGCCCCACCACAGCAACACAGATTGCATGTAATGGCAAGTACCCAGTAAATGTACATACTGAGCATCACACATAACATAATCATAACATATTGCAACATGAACATACACAAATGTATAAAAAAAATCAGCTCAGGGCACAACTGACACAGTTATGCATACACACTCAGTTTGTTGTATCACTGTATGGTAAACAATAAGAGACAAACATCAGTGCTACACTTACATATCTGTACAATATTATAACATGAAAAATAGAAATCATGTGCAACATAATGCCAATGTTTATTGAAGAAGACACGTATTACAGTACAGTACTATTGAAATAATATGAGCCAGCACTGGTGGACACACTCTAACACAGTCTTGGTTTACCTTGCTGATGTCTCACACCATGGTTCACCCTGCTGTGACCATGTACAGACACATCCTGCCCTGGTTGCTCCACAGAGGAGATCAATGGGAGAACAATACCATGTTGAGATGAAGAAGCATAATTGCAAATTGAAGGCCTTGTGACTGGCAAGACCTCAGCAGCTGGGCCAGCAGTTGATATCTGTACAAGCTGGACCACAGACAGGGGATCGATGCCCAGTGGTGGATCTGTGGATGGTGACCTGCCTCTCACAGGTTGTGATCTGCTGTGTATAGTCATGGAATACAAAACCCTCCTTATAGTACGACACTGCTGCAGTGCTGTTTTGGCCAGGGTTTCCACTGACCATGAGACAGCTGGTAGACTCTCATTCTGAGCTGCCAATACAACCATAATTTCACCATGTCTGCACTCTTGTCCTTCGTCCATGATCCATGTCTGGTGTGCCACATGATCTGTGGTACAGACAAGTGCACAGATAGCTGAATGATGCTATTGCTGTGACTGCTCATTTGCCTGCAGCTGGTGGAAGACACACTCTGGTACCTGGCCATGTAGAATATCTGCTTGCTTATGACTGTGGTGGTTGGTGCCCTGTGTCTGGTAGTTGTGTGTAGCTCCCAGCAGCAGTGCTCCCAGTTGTGGTGTGTTGATCAATGGAATCACCTTGTTCAACATCCACAGTGTCATCATCTTCTGAATGTGTTAACAACTGGACATACACATCTGAGGATACATCTGGTGCAACATCACAGTCAACCTCAGAGATGGACTCTCCAAACAACTTAAGGTTCTCTGTGCCAGGGGCCATATTACCATGCTGAGATGCATCATGAACAACATCATGAACACAGGATGGGCTGCTGGATGATAAAAACAGTTGATGTCCTGCAGGATACAAAGACACAGATCAGGACAATGAGACTAGAGCACATGGTGATTATCAAACACTTGGCATATATATTTCACTGCAATGTTACAAATACCAATGTCTTCATTTGCAGTATATTTTATGTTTGTTTCACAGAATGTACATACCATAACTATATAATCTATTGACATGACCAACATACATGACATATGTGATGCATACAAAAATAAAACACACCGGGCAAACAATCATGGGATGGTGCTGTTGTTCCACTGGGGTGAACTTCAACTAGTGTAGGAAAAAAAACATGACGGATCAAATCATTCACACCATTAACCAGGTGAACACAGTTAAAACATAGAGAATGTGTGACAGACACAAACTACTCATATGTGCATTTGAGGAGTCCTGCTGTGTAGAGGTTGTGGATTGTACTGTGTATCCTCCAGTGGAAAGATAAAGAGAAAGACAGTACAGTCATGTATTTACCAAAATGAATACTGACACCATCACCATAACAC
Organism: Protopterus annectens; assembly: GCF_019279795.1. Classification (NCBI taxonomy): domain Eukaryota; kingdom Metazoa; phylum Chordata; order Ceratodontiformes; family Protopteridae; genus Protopterus; species Protopterus annectens. Next base: position 319,196,067 of record NC_056736.1, read on the forward strand.
AGTAACATGGACTGCAAATACTCAAGTGATGGGCTTTGCAACTGTGCACCAAAACAGCCTGTATTGATAAATATTGACAAAAATGTTAGGCATAACATGTGCTACATATTGTTGAAAGGTCGGACAATGTTACTGTAACATACCTGGTCTTTCTGCACTTGATAATGCATGGCTTGCCCCTCCACTGTATGTACCTGTAGTATTCAATGTTAGGACAACTAAACTGCAGTGCCATTAAATGAGGTGGGGTACTAACAAGGTAGTGTGCATAGCAGCAATATAGAGACACTCACCTGCTGCTCCCTTGTGTAGGCTCAAAGTAGAATGACATGTGGATACTAATGCAATAAGCATTACAAATGTTGTTTGCACTGCTCTGTCTGCAACTCAGATGTACCAATACATGCAATTATACTTATGTTTATGAGTCTCACCCTGTGTGGAAGTGTGCTCATTGCTCATCTCTGCTGCTGTGAATCATAAACAACAATACATGAATATGCATGCTGAAGCAATATGCAGTGAGTGTCACAATACTCATCAATGTAATGGACATAAATGCATACTTGTCCATCCTGGAACTCCAGCTTCAATTCCACCACCAGATATTCATCACTCCCCTTTTGCTGTATGCAGTGAACCCAAACCGGTGGCATCCCTTGATAGGTTCATACGTGTTTAATAGGCTAATGACCACAAGGGCCTTTTTAAGCCTAGCCATGCATCCTAACTCTCTGACAAGTTCTGATACCCTTGATAAGTGTAAGCATAGGCCTGGGAGATGAACCATTTACAGGTTACATGTTTCCATTAGAGACATAGGTGCCAAACCAGGGATGAATTTCCAGTCTCCCATCCAGTTGTCCAAGTTGCGTTTGAATTGGGAGGAACTCTGCTTTACATGGATGGGAAGCATACCTCTCAACCTGGAAACATCAAAAATCTGGACAAGGCCCATGAAAAATAGGCACAAATCTGTATGCTGATTAACATAACATTTACATACATAATTACATAACCCCGCCCACTCCAATGGAATTGTGGGATACCAGTTTTCAAACGCAAACTGAAGAACAGACAATGAAAATATGGCACCAGAGTCCCTCTGCAGCCATTCCAATGCTCCATTACCTGGCTATTTCACCCCATTTACCACAAACACTAATGTGCACACTGCTTTACTTCTGCAATGATTATTTGGATTTTATATTTACATTTTATAGCACAGTGCACAAACACTAATAGACATCTGCTAAACAAAGCAATACTGTCTTACAATGAAAATAGACTTAGCATTAAAAGTTCTCTTCCCTTGAAACTCACATTAATTGAAACAGCATTGAAACCCACGCCACATCCAAAGAAAATGCATCTGGCCAGTGGTGGATAAAGATTACCTTTGGGCTGTTTTCAAATCATAAGCCCCTTGCACACAAAATAAGAAACATACATGTGTTCTTTGATACACCTTCCTGACTTTATTAAATTATATTCCTTGTATAATACAGCACACTTGTTAGACTTAGAGCACATTTTAAATTTATTGTTTAAACATTTTTCCAGTATATAATGAAACAAAATGCATGAACCAATAATGACAAAACTGCCCAATTCAAAACATTTCAATCATAAAAATCTACTTTTACACACACCTTATGTTTTCAGACCAACTTAATAGCTGTAAATCCACAACAAAATAAGCTAGGCAAACTGAATGTTTTAAGACTTCCAGTTTTTAGTCCAAGACCAAGTACTGACAGAACCTCTCCTACATTTATCCACAAGCATCAAAACTATCATTGTAATCCAGGTGCTGTTATCTGGCCACTCTTGCTTTTCCACTGTCTGCAATGGAAAAATATGTGTGTTATCTTGAATGCTGGAAAATCTACTGTACTTGTTTAAAAATATTTTTTTCTTATAATGCAGCACAGAACATAATAATTCTAATTTTCCACTCCTGAATTTGGGTTAATAATATTTTTGCTCTTTCAACTGAGACACAAATGCCCTTGTGCATGACATTTTCTCACTTCTGTTGTATATGGGGCTACACCCTTAACTTTCTACACCCACCCCCTTTAAAAGTACAACACAGTACAATATCATCAATGCATCTGCATACTGTGAGAGTAGAACCCACAGTCTTCTGCATCAAAAGAAAGGATTTAACCTGCTATGCTATAAGCAAACACAGCATAAGCAACACCAAACTTCTCTTCCCCTGAAGCTCTCAGCTCCTTGTAAAATCCACTTGACACTCAACTGTATATCTCAACTTTGCAGCACAAGAAATCTGAAAAAAGCCAAAAATGTACTGGGGAGACAAAAGCTCAAAAATCAGGGACACATTTTAAACATTGCTTGTATAATTTTGGAAAGTTGTTAGAATAGAATGCTGTGTTACCACCATGAGTTTTACTGCCAAGTCTTGAACCCAGGACCATATGCACTACAGTCAGGAACAACATACCACTATGCTGAATCAGCAATTTCTTGAAAGATAGGAAGACTGAAACTTAAATGGCTATCATTTAGTGAATTCAGTTCTCACTTCTCACCACAGCTCTCAACCTCTTAGCACAAAAAACCTGGACAAAGCCAATAATGGGGGAATACAGAATTCAGTTTTCACTTCTCACCATAGCTCTCAACTTCTTACCACAAAAAAAAACCTGGAAAAACCCGGTAATGGGGGAATACAGCCCCAAAAATCGGGAGACGTTTTAAATACTGATCTCATAAACTTAGAAAATTGCTAGAACAAAAGGTTTTGTCTTACCATTTATTTTCTGAAGAATATAAAGTCTGAAATTGAAATGCCTGTCATTATTTAGTAAATAAAAACAAATAAAATGCAGTATATCTTCAGGAAACCAAACACTTTATTCCAGAGGAACACAAATAAACCTTCAGTTATTTCTTTTTCTCGATCAAAAGAACATAGAGACTTCTTCAGACTTGAGTTTCAAATATTATTCACCTTTTAAATACACAAATGCTTTCACATGACCAGTGTTAAAATGTGATATCATCCATCACATGCTTCTTCAAAATAAAAAAAAATCACATTTTAAAAGTAATAGAAACTGTTAGAAAAAAAGTTAGAAAGCACTGCACACATAAGAAAACACTTTAAAAACTCATTGTCGAATATAAGACAATGACTAAAAACACTTAATGTTTCAACCCATTTTCTCTTTAAATACATTATAAATTCCTATCTATTATTAAGTCCTGGTGGGAAACAGGCATGCTTACTCATAGCATTTTTCTCTTCTGCATTTTGAATGGCATATGTATTATTACAGTTATAACATTTTATCATTGCATTTTTATGTTCTATACTCTTGGTCTTATTCAATTTTCCTTGAAAAACGTTTTTGAAACATTTTGCTTTTCTTTTGTACAAAACTAGGGGCTTCTCCTATTTTACTGATAAGCTCTCCATTTGATTTGAAAAGCCCCCAATTATTCCTGATGACATTTTTACTAGCTTTCAAGGAAAATTGAATAAGACCAAGAGTATAGAACATAACAATGGAATGATAAAATGTTATAACTTTAATATGTGTAATTTTTTATATACGGAAGGAAGTGAGTTAGAGGTGGGGGCAGTAGAGTCCAAATCCTAGGGATTTTCAGTTGTAAATCTAAGAATGTAATTTTTCTTATTATATGTTAAGAGTATAAATCCTTTTATGTTGGTAGAACTGCTCATGAGCTCAATAAAAGGATTTATGAGCATAAGTATATCATTCAAAATGGAGACAAGAAAAATGCTATGAGTAAGCATTATAGACATAAAAGGTGTAAAATCAACCATACATTTATAGTATTGGATGCTTTGGAAAATACTCAGAGCATAATAAATATAGAGGAATAATTAGGATGCCTCGAGTATTACTGGCAAGTTAGACTGAATGCCTATTTCCCAGAAGGACTTAATAACAGAGAGGAATTTATAATGTATTTAAAGAGAAAAGGGTTGAAACATTAAGCGTGTTAAGTCATTGTCGTATATTCAACACTGAGTTTTTAAAGAGTTTTCTTATGTGTGCACTGCTTTCTAACTTTTTTCTAACTGTTTCTATTACTTTTAAAATGTGAATTTTTTATTTTGAAGACACGTGATGGATGATGTCACGTTTTAGCACTGGTCATGTAAAAGTATTTGTGTATTTAAAAGGTGAATAGTATTAGGTGAACAGTATTAG